>NC_041222.1:54245391-54272118 GCF_002837175.3 Physeter macrocephalus
ATTTTCTTAATTGTTTTGGGTTTGTTTTTCTAGGTCTTTTTCTTCTCTTGTGTTTCCCATTTAGAGAAGTTCCTTTAACATTTGTTGTGGAACTGGTTTGGTGGTGCTGAATTCTCTTAACTTTTGCTTGTCTGTAAAGATTTTAATTTCTCCATGCAATCTGAACTAGATCCTTGCTGGCTAGAGTAATTTGGTTGTAGGTTTTTTTGTTTCATCACTTTAAGTATGTCCTGCCACTCCCTTCTGGCTTGCAGAGTTTCTGCTGAAAGATCAGCTGTTAACCTTATGGGGATTCCCTTGTGTGTTATTTGTTGTTTTTCCCTTGCTGCTTTTAATATGTTTTCTTTGTATTTAATTTTTGATAGTTTGATTAATATGTGTCTTGGCGTGTTTCTCCTTGGATTTATCCTCTCTGGGACTCTCTGTGCTTCCTGGACTTGATTGACTATTTCCTTTCCCATATTAGGGAAGTTCTCAACTGTGATCTCTTCAAACATTTTCTCAGTCCCTTTCTTTTTCTCTTCTTCTTCTGGGACCCCTATAATTCGAATGTTGGTGCATTTAATGTTGTCCCAGAGGTCTCTGAGACTGTCCTCAGTTCTTCTCATTCTTTTTTCTTTATTCTGCTCTGCAGTAGTTATATCCACTATTTATCTTCCAGGTCACTTATACATTCTTCTGCCTCAATTATTCTGCTATTGATCCCTTCTAGAGTATTTTTATTTATTGCCTATTTCCTCTTCATTTGTTAGATCTGGTGGGTTTTTACCTTGCTCCTTTATCTGCTGTGTGTTTTTCTGTCTTCTCGTGTTGCTTATCTTACTGTGTTTGGGGTGTCCTTTGCTCAGGCTGCAGGTTCATAGTTACCGTTGTTTTTGTTGTCTGTCCCCAGTGGCTAAGGTTGGTTCAGTGGGTTGTGTAGGCTTCTTGGTGGAGGGGGTTAGTGCCTGTGTTCTGGTGGATGAGGCTGGATCTTGTCTTTCTGGTGGACAGGTCCACATCTGGTGGTGTGTTTTGGGATGTCTGTGGCCTTATATGATTTTAGGCAGCCTCTCTGCTAATGGTTGGGGCTGTGTTCCTGTCATGCTAGTTGTTTGGCATAGGGTGTCCAGCACTGTAGCTTATACTCATTGAGTGAAGCTGGGTCTTGGTGTTGAGGTGGAGATCTCTAGGAAATTTTCGCCATTTGATATTACGTGGAGCTGGGATGTCTCTTGTGGACCAGTGTCCTGAAGATGGCCCTCCCACCTCAGAGGCTTAGCCCTGATGCCTGGCTGGAGCCCCAAATGCCTGTCATCCATACAGCTCAGAATAAAATGGAGAAAAAAAGAAAGAAAGAAAGAAGAAGATAAAATAAAATAAAGTACAATAAAATAAAATAAAGTTATTAAAATAAAAAATAATTATTAAGGAAAAAATTTTTTTAAAGTAAAAAACTAAAAAACAAAAGAAAAACGGACAGAGAGAACCCTAGGACAAATGGTGAAAGCAAAGCTATACAGACAAAATCACACATACACACTCACAAAAAGCGAAAAATGGGAAAAAATATATATATATATTATCATTGCTCCCAGAGTCCACCTCCTCAGTTTAGGATGATTTGTTGTCTAGTCAGGTATTCCACAGAAGCAGGGTACATCAAGTTGATTGTGGAGGTTTAATCCGCTGCTTCTGAGGCTGCTGGGAGAAATTTCCCTTTCTCTTCTTTGTTTGCACAGCTCCCGGGGTTCAGCTTTGGATTTGGCCCCACCTCTGCATTTCAGTCACCTGAGGCCGTCTGTTCTTCACTCAGACAGGACGAGGTTAAAGGAGCAGATGATTTGGGGGCTCTGGCTCACTCAGGACAGGGGGAGGGAGGGGTACGGATGTGGGGCAAGCCTTCGGCGGCAGAGGCTTTCATGACATTGCACCAGCCTGAGGGGCATCGTGTGTTATCCCAGGGAACTTGTCCCTGGATCATGGAACCCTGGCAGTGGCGGGCTGCACAGGATCCCTGGAGGGGAGGTGTGGATAGTGACCTCTGCTCACACACAGGCTTCTTGGTGGCAGCAGCCACAGCCTTAGCATCTCATGTCCGTCCCTGGTGTCCGTGCTGATAGCCGCAGCTTGTGCCTGTCTCTGAACCTCCTTTAAGTGGCGGTCTTAAACTCCTCTCCTCGCGCACCAGGAAACAAAGAGGGAAGAAAAAGTATGTTGCCTCTTCGGCAGGTCCAGACTTTTTCCCGGACTCCTTCCTGGCTAGCTGTGGGGCACTAGACCCCTTCAGGCTGTGGTCATGCAGCCAACCCCAGTCCTCTCCCTGTGATCTGACCAAAGCCCAAGCCTCAGATCCCAGCCCCACCCTGCCCTGGAGGGTGAGCAGAGCAGCCTCTCGGGCTGGTGAGTGCTGGTTGGCACCAATCCTCTGTGCGGGAATCTCTCTGCTTTGCCCTCCGCACCCCTGTGGCTATGCTCTCTTCCATGGCTCCGACGCTTCCTCCCTCCGCCACCCACAGTCTCCGCCCATGAAGGGGCTTCTAGTGTGTGGAAACCTTTCCTCCTTCGCTGCTCCCTCCCACTGGTGCAGGTCCCGTCCCTATTGTTTTGTCTTTGTTTTTCCTTTTTTCTTTTGCCCTATCCAGGTACGTGGGGAGTTTCTTGCCTTTTGGGAGGTCTGAGGTCTTCTGCCAGCATTCAGTCGGTGTTCTATAAGAGCAGTTCCACGTGTAGATGTATTTCTGATGTATCTGTGGGGAGGAAGGTGATCACCACGTCTTACTCTTCTGCCATCCTCTCAAATCCCTCAAAGAAGTCCTTTTAACATTACTTGTAAGGTTGGTTTTGTGGTGATGAATTCCTTTAGTGGTTATCTGGAAAACTCTTAATCTCTCCTTTAATTCTTAATGATAACCTGGCAGAGTAGAGAATTCTTGGTTGGAAGGTTTTTTCTGTTAGCACTTTGAGTATGCCATACCACTCTCTTCTGATCTGCAAATTTTCTGCTGAAAAATCTGCTCATTGCCCTATGGGGTTCCGCTTGTATATAACTAGTTGTTTTTGTCCTGCTACTTTTAAGATTGTTTTTTTATCTTTAAATTTTACCATTTTAATTATGTTGTGTCTTGATGTGGATCTCTTTGGGTTTGTCTTATTTGTAAATCTCTGGGATTCCTGGACCTGGATGTCTCGTTCCTTCTCCAAATTATGAAATTTTTTTTAAGCCATTATGTATTCAAATAAGTTTTCTGGCCCTTTCTCTCTCTCTTATCCTTCTGGGACCCCTATAATGCAAATGTTACTCCACTTGATGTTCTACCATAGAACTTTAAGTTATCTTCACTTTTAAAAATTATTTATTTTCTTTTTGGGCTGTCTGGGTGAAGTCTATTGCTTTGTCTTCCAGCTTGCTGATCCAGTCATTTGCTTCATCCAGTATCCTGTTGAACCCTTCTAGTATATCTTTTGGTTCATTTATTGTATTCCTCAGCCTGTAACTTCTCTTTGGAACATTCTTTTATTTTCTTTCTCTTTGTTCAATATCTCACCATGTTCATCCATTCTTCTCCCAAGTTTGGTGAGCATCTTTATCACCATTATTTTGAACTCTTTATTGGGTGGATTGCTTATCTCCTTTTAATTAGAGCCTTTTTCTGAGCTTTAGTCTTGTTCTTTCATTTGGAATACATTCCTCTGTCTCCTTATTTTGTCTGACCCTCAGTGTTTGTCTCTTTGTATTATGTGAATCAATTACCTCTCTCAGAATTGATGGAGAAGACTTGTGTGGGAGTTGTCCAGTGGGGCCATGATACATGATCCTCCATGGCCACCAGAGATAGGTACTCAAGGGCATCTCCTGTGTGGACTGCACATGGCTACCTGCTTACATGGAGCTGCAGCTGCCATGCGGGGTGGGTGAAGTTCTCAGCTGGCCTGGCTATAGCCCACAGCTAATGTGCAATTGGTGGGGGGACTTTCAACAGGGTATTCCCTCCAGTTCTATTAGTTTAGAGAAAGAATTCCAAGATGGCACTCACCAGTGCTGGTATTAACATTGTAGAATGAGATTGCAAAGATTGATTTTTCCAGTGTCTTCATCCCTGGAAAGAGTTCAAACATATGTCTCCAGCATATGTTTTAATATTAGTAAGTGGGTGTCTTCCTCATATAGAATAGGCGCTTTTCAATCTAGTGTTTTTGCATTGAGTTCTGGGATCAGTAAGTCAGTACACAAGCCGTTTAAAAGCAAGTTTTCCATTCTGTACAGTTCTATGATTTTTCTGGTTGTAAAGCCTGTTGGTTTTCAAAGCCATAGATTTTGGGGCTGGCCACTCCTTTACCGTATCTAAGGGTTGAGGTGCTTGATGGGGAGAACAAACCCCTCACTCCTCTGGGAAATGTTTTGTATCTTTGAATTTCTTCCCAGTTGTTGGTCACTGTGCCTGGGCTGGGATTTTTTCTTTGGCAAGACTGCATCTCTGACTCTCCTACCGTCTCAGTGGCACCCTTTTATCCTTAGTTATAGAGGCTCTGTTCATCCAGATTTCAGTTTTTATCAGAGGAAATTATTCCATATGTAATTGTAGATTTGCTGTGTCCATTGGAGGAGGTGTGCTCAGGATACCCCTACACAGCTTTCTTGCCTAGACCTCCCCCAAATATAATCTTATATATACATTAAATATGGATGCATCAATATATAAAATTATTTTTATGAATTTATATCTCTCTACAGGAATAAATAAATGTATTAGTGTGATTGTTTTCTTATGTTGTTGTATAATTTGTTTTACTTCCGGTTTTGTAATGAGCCCAACATTTTAAGAATATCATCACTGGAGAAATAAGAAGCCAGAATTTGGGTTATTGTTTTGTTGTTTGTTTGTTGGTTTGGCAGTGGTTTGGGTGAGCCTAGCTTCATGCTCCTGGAACAAGTTAATGACAGATAATGGCTTCTCTCTGTCAGGACTTAGCAGAGTATAGCCTAACAATAGTCACTGAGCTTCTTCAACCTGATCCATCTGCTACTTGTTGGCCTCGATGTTCATTACAAACCCCAGGTAATTACTGTGTATTTTCATAGCTAAAACCAAAACCAAGGAGATTTGGATGATGGCTAGTGGTAAGTTATACCTCAACTGGATATTTTTGAGATTCCAGGTCTACCCAAGGCAAAGTGTCTCAGTGGCATTTCTGGAGGTAATTTTTTTGTGCCTTTGAGGGTCGCCATTCACCACAGACTTGTTGTCCTTTGAAGCTTTTTTAGTGGATTTAAATTTGGGAATAGCAGATGCTTATATTCTCTGTCTTCCATCCCCATCTTTGTATAAAAGGCAGCAATTTCATTTTAATCTCATAAAAGTATACTGGCTATTTTGCTTTACATGTGCTGTTGATTTGGGGCACGAGAGAAAAATTTTCACAAATGAGTCTACTAATGCTTGCCTTTGTATCATGTCCTTCTTGCCACATTTTAAAAGATGCAGATATTTCACATCAAAGTGCTCCAGACAGATTGGAATTTCAGTAAGAAATTTATCAAGATGTAGTGTTTCTAGTAGATAATATTTTATTTTTTAGCTAAAAATATATGTGTAATTTATTTTACAGTTTTATCTCTATATATTAATGATCTTAGTTTTAAAAAGTATCTTATACATTGGTTTTTAAAAGTAAATATTATCGGTAATCTCTTTAAATGTCAATGGTCTATATGTACCAATGAAAGAGATTGTTAGAATGGATGAAAAAACAATACTCAATTAATATTGTCTACAAGAAACTCACTTTAAATATGAAGATGCTTATATATTGAAAGCAAAACAATGGAGAAAGATAAATCATACTAACAAAATCAAAGAAAACTGGAGTAGCTATATTAATTTTAGACAGAGCTGAATTCAGAACAAGAAAACTCATCAGAAATAAAGAGAAATGTTACATAATGATAAAGGGGTCAATTCTTCAAAAACGTATAACAATTCTTAATGTGTATGCACCTAATAAAATATGTGTTTTTTTAAAAAAAATTGATGAAACTGAGATGAAAAATAGATAAATCCCCTATTATAGCTGTAGATATCAACAGTACTCTATCAGCAATGGACAGATCTTATAGGCAGAAAATCAGTAAGGACATAAGTTGAACTCAAAGCAACAACAATCAACTATAAATTGACATTTATAGACTAATTCATCTAACAACATCAAAATAAACATTTTTCTGAAGATCACACAGTATGTTCACCAAGATAGAACACATCCTGGGCCATAAAATACACCTTTACAAATGTAGAATAGAAATTGTACAGTTTACACTCTCAGACCACAATGGAATTAAACTAGTATTTAAGGAAAAAAGTATGTGGAGAATCCCAAAATATGTGGTTATTAAACAATACACTTAAAAATAACACATGGATCAAAGAATAAATCTGAATAAAGAGAATTTTAAAATATTTGAACTACATGAAAATGAAAGCAAAACATCAAAATTTGATGGATGCTGCAAAAACATTGCATAGAGGGAAATATATAGGAGTGGCTGCATAATTAGAAGTGATATCTAAAATCAGTAATCTAAGTATCCACCTTAGAAAACTAGATAAAGAAGAGCAAATTAAATCTTAAGTAAGCATAAAAAAGAAATAATAAAAAGAACAGAAATAAATAAAATTGAAAATAAGAAATCAATAGAGAAAATTAACAAAACCAAAAGCTGGTTCTTTGAAAAGATCAATAAGCCTCTAGTCAGGTAACTAAGAAAAAAAGAAAGATGGCACAAATTACTAAGATCACAAATGAAAAAGAGAACATCACTACAGATCCCATGGATATTTATAGAAGGATACTGGGAATCTATGAACAAGTCATGTCCACAAAATTTTAAACCTAAATGAAATGGACCAATTCCTTGAAAGACAAAAACTGTCACAATTTACAAGGAGAAATTGACAATCTTAGTAGCCCTTTATCTATTTTAAAATTTGAATCAATAATTAACCTTCCAAAGCAGAAAGCACCAGGCCAGATAGGTTCACTGGTGAATTGTACTATACATTTAAGGAAGAAATTAAACTAATACTCTATACTCTCTTCCAGAAGATAGAAGGAGTACTTTCTAACTCATTCTATGAGACCAGCACTACTCTAATACAAAAACTGGACAAAGACATTGCAAGACGAGAAAATTACAGACCAATGCCTGTCAAGAACATAGATGCAAAAATCCTCAAGAAAATACAAGCAAATCTAGTTCATCAATATATAAAAAGAATCATACCTCATGGCAAGGTGGGATTTATTCCAAACATGCTAGATTGGTTTGAAATAAAGTATTGTAATCCCTCACATCAATAGTTTAAAGAAGAAAAAGTACATAATCATATTAATACTTGCATAAAAAAGCATTTGGCAAAATAAAAATATTTTTGTAATAAAACTTTCAGCAAACTAGGAATAGAGGGAAACATTCTTGACTTGCTTTTTTGTAGGAACATCTACAAAAAAACCTAGAGTTAACATCATACATGATGTTGAGAAATTAAAAGCTTTCTGACTAAGATGAGAAACAAAGCAAGGATGTGCCCTCTTACAACTCTTTTTCAACATTGTATTGGTAGTCCTAGCTAAATCAATAAGACAAAATAGGAAATAAAATATATACAGATTGAGAAGGAAGAATTAAACTTTCTTGTTCACAAATGACATGATTGATGTAGAAAATCTCAAAGGATCAACAACAACCAAAACCTCCTGAAGTTAATAAGCAATTATAGCAAGATTTCAGGGTACAAAATTACTACAGAAAAGTCATTACCTTCCTATACCAGTAGTGAAAAGTGGAATTTGAAATAAAACCATTACCATTTATATTAGCACCTAAAGAAAAAAATAAATATTTAATTATAAATCTAAAAAAAATTACAAGATTTGTATTAGGAAAAACTATAAAACTCTGATGAAAGAAATTAAAAAAGAGCCCACTAAATGGAGTGATATTCCATGTTCATGGATAGGAAGACAATATTGTCAAGATATCAGTTCTTCTTAACCTGATCTATAGATTTATTGCAGTCTCAATCAATGCTAGCAGGTTATTTTGTGAATATAGACTATCTGATGCTAAGGTTTATATGTAAGTGCAGAAGACCCAAGATAGCCAACATGATTTTGAAGGAGAAGAACAAAATTGGAGGACTGACATTATTCATCCTCAAGTCTTACTATAAAACTACAGTAATAAAGACAGTGTAGTATTGGTGAAAGCACAGACAAATAGAACAACTAAAGAGAATAGAGAGCCCAGGAACAGACTCACACAAATATAGTCAACTGATATTTGACAAAGGAGCAAAGGCAATACAATAGAATGAATGGCAGTAGAACAACTGGACATCCACAAGCAAACAAACAAACAAACAAAAAACACCAGACACAGAACTTACACCCTTCACAAAAATCACTCAAAATGGATCATAAACCTAAATGTAAAATGAAAAACTATAAACTCTTAGAAGCTGCCAGTGAGAAATTCTAGATGATCTTGAGTTTGATAATGACTTTTTGGAGACATACCAAAGGCTCAGTCCATGAAAGAAATAATTAATAAGCTCTACTTCATTAAAATTGAAAAATTTCTGCTCTGTGGACAGCAATGTTAAGAGAATGAGAAGTGATTCCATAGACTGGAAATTGGAGAAAATATTTCCAAAAGACATCTGATAAAGAATCATTATCCAAAATACACAAAGAAATCTTAAAACTCAAGAAGAAGAAAATGAACACCTGATTTAAAAATGGGAAAATATTTGAACAGACATCTCACAAAAATGGTAAACAGATGGGAAATAAGCATATGAAAAAGAGATCAATATCATATATCATTAGGGAATTTCAAACTGAAACAATGATCTGATATCACTATATACATATTAGAATGGTGAAAACCCATAACACTGATAACACCAAATGCTGGTGAGGATATGGAGCAATAGGAACTCTTATTCATTGCTGATAGGAATACAAAATGACTCAACCACTTTGGAAGACTGACAGTTACTCAAAGAACTAAGTAAACACTTAGCATATCATCCAGCAACCTCTTTCTATGGTATTTACCCAGAGGAGTTGAAAACTTCTGTCGTAAAAAAGCTATACACAGACGTTTATAGTAGCTTTATTCATAATTGTCAAAACTGGGAAGCAACCAAGATCTCCTTTCATCAGTTAATGCATATATAAATAGTGGTACATGCAAACAGTGGAATAGTTTTCAGTGGTATAAAGAAACGAGTTATCAAACTGTGCAAAGACCTGGAGAAATCTTAACTGTACCTGACTAAGTGAAAAAAGTCAATTGGAAAAGGCTACACATTGTATGATTCCAACTATATGAAAGTCTAGAAAAAGACAAAACTGTGGTGATCGTAAAATAATGAGTGGCTGCCAGTGGTGAGCAGAGGGAGGAATGAATAGGCAGAACAGAGATTTTTAGGGCAGTGAAACTACTTTGTATATTATAATGGTAGTTGCATATCATTTTACATTTGTATATAATATATATAATCCATAGAATACACAACATCAAGAGTGAACCCTAATGTAAACAATGGCCTTTGTCTGATAATGATGTATCAGTGTGGGTCCATCAGCTGTAAGAAATGTACCACTCCAATGTGGGATATTGGTAGTGAAGGATGTTGATGTGTGTACATGGAGTCATAAGGTAAAAAGGAATGCTCTGTACTTTCCACTCATTTTCTGTGAACCTAAACTGATCTGTAAAATAAAGTTTATTTAAAAAAGCAAAGTACCATTAAAATATAATTTAAAATATATAAATACTTATGTGTATTTATCACAGTTAATGGTACATTTTTTCAATGGTAATTAATGACAAAGAATTACTAGCAGTAATGCTAAGTTAAATCCAATTATTATACCAAACAAGCAAATGGTAAATTCTTTCCATATAGTTTCTCATATTTTATGCTCATACTTTTGAAAATAATGGAAGATTAAATGGCTCTGATAATTTTTATTTTTTGAAATTCTACATAATAACTGTTTCTCTCACCTTTTTAGATAAAATAAGTCGAAGCTGAGAGTTGCCTAATAGCCAAACAAATTAGATATTGATCTGTATGGAAAGTTCCTTTCTGTCTTTACCCTAGAGACCACAATGTTCACACAGTGATGACCAAGTTTTTCTTTCAAGGAAGTAATTTCAGAATATTTTATTGCTCGACATTGTAAACATGCCAGTTAAAACCAGAAACTTTGTAGGTCATCTTTCTTCAAGTAAATTAATATTGTCTAAATTGCAAGTTTACCAAACTGAAGAGATATAAATGAAATTAAATTATTCTCTATATATTTTCACTATTTCATTTTTCCTCTCAAAACCAAAAGAAGGGTAAGGTAATATGTTCAATGACAATAATTTTTAAAATATTACCAAGTTTTCACTGGTAAATTACTAAGTATTTAGAGTTTTTATTTTCATAATTGGAACATTATTTATTTTAATGTTTTGTGTTTAACAAGTGCAAACTTCACAAAGTTGGAGAAAGTTTCATATTAGCACTTGTTATAACGTTTTTCTGAAATTTATGTAAATTTCTTACACTTCTAGTGAAGGTGTTGAGGCAGTAAATAAATAAATAAATAAATAAATTGAGGAAGGGTCAGAAGACTCCTTCACCCTTTAATATCTGCTTACCTTACTGTCCATATGCTTGTTCAGAAAGTATAATGGTCTTTTAATCCACTAGCTTCTTAAAAGATCATCATCCTAGACGAGAGTGTTTGGTAAAATTGTATGCATCTCAGAAAGGCATACTAGAAAAACAAAAAAGGCAAAGAATTATATCAAAGGATAAAATTATATCAAGGCATAAATTAGTTTAGGTACAATTATAGGCCTTAGAGTTTAATTGCAAAGTAAAGACCATGTGCTAGGTTCGGCCATCTAAGCTTACCCCATAAGATGCTCAGTTTAGTCTGGGACAGTCTTCTTTGGTTTGGGACCTGTGATTTTTTTTTAAACTTGTTTATTGAACATTTACTTGATGATCATCCTGGGAATGAAAAAAATAGAGTGCCATAATTTTGAGGACTGGTACGTATTGAATGTCTCTTCATTCTTCTCCACATCCTAACCTGATATTTGTTAATATGTTGTATAGAATTGTCTTATTTGTCTCAGTTCATTATATGCTATCATTTTCATTCTGTTTAAAGCCCCTGGTTAGCTACTTAATGCATTTCTACTTCTTTAAACCATTTTCTCTTCTTCTTCCTTTCCAAAATCTATTTCCATCTTAACATGAATTTTTACCCTTCAGTGTATTTATCTATAAGTTTAATATGCTAATTTGCATACATATGTGTAAATAAGATATGGCATTGATTTACATGTGTTCATTTAAAATTTTGCTTTTACTTCTGATGTACCTCATTCTGTTTCTTACTTTCTTGCATGTAATATGTTTTGAGGACTCATCCATGTTGCTCTAAGTAAATCTTGTTAATTTTTTCCTTACTTCTGTACAATACTCCATCTTAGGTATCTACCACATTTTATTTATCATTTTCCCTCGAATGACTATGAGGTTGGCTTCTAATATTGGTGATAAATGTTCTTTATGTTTCTTTGTGCTCCCATGTGAGAGTTTCTTTGAAGTGTAAATACCCAGGAGTGGAATTTTAGGGTTCTAGGAAATTCACATTCTTAGTTTCACTAAGTACTGCCACGTACTTTCCAAATTACTATACCAATTACATTCACATCAACTCCGGTAATATTAGTAATTTTTCATAGCAACATTGCAGTTTCACATTATTTTAATTATTTCAATGGAAAGATATTAATTTTAATATCAAAGCTCTAGAAAATGTTAATGTGAACCTGAGTAAGAAAGTTAATTCTTAGTTTTTCTTTTTTTTAATTTTTAAATTTAATTTAATTTATTTTTTATACAGCAGTTTCTTATTAGTTATCTATTTTTTATATATTAGTGTATATATGTCAATCCCAATCTCCCAATTCATCCCACCACCACCACCACCTGCCCCCCACTTTCCCCCCTTTGGTGTCCATTTGTTTGTTCTCTACCTTGGTTTTTTTTTGTACTCATTCACTATCTACAGACCAGACTTTCATTTTTGCTGAACTCAATCTGTAATAGTTAAGTTCAAACTCCTATTAATTTCTAATTTTCAAGTTTATGAATTGTGCTTCTCATTTATTTATTTGTTTGTTTATTTACATTTAGTTAATTTATTTTTATGAGGTATAGTTGATGTACAATATTATATAATGTACAACTTATTTCACTTAGCATAATACCCTCCAGTTCCATCCATGTCAGAAATGGCAAAATTTCATTCTTTTTTATGGTTGAATAGTATTCCATTGTATATACATACCACATCTTCTTTATCCATTCATCTGCTGATGGACTTTATGGTTGCTTCCATACCTTGGCAATTGTAAATAATACTGCTATGAAGATTGTGGTCTGTATATCTCTTCAAATTAGTGTTTTTGGTTTTTTCAGATATATATCCAGGAGAGAAATTGCTGAGTCATATGGTAGTTCTGTTTTTAGTTTTTTGAGAAACATCCATATTGTTTTTCACAGTGGCTGCACTAATTTACTTTCCCACCAAGTGTACAGTGTTTCCTTTTTTCCACATTCTTGCCAACATTTGTTACTTATGTTCTGTTTGGTGATAGCCATTGTGACAGGTTTGTGAGGTGATATCTCATTGTGGTTTTGATTTGCACTTCTTTGGTGAGTGATGTTGAGCATCTTTTCATGTGCCTATTCGCCATCTGTATGTCTTCTTTGGAAAAATGTCTTGCCTTCTGTCCACTTTTCAACTGGGTTTTTTAAAAATGTTGATATATTTTGGATATTAATCCCTATCAGTCATTCACTTGCAAATATTTCCCTCATTCAGTAGGTTGTCTTTTCATTTTGCCAATGGTTTCCTTTGCTGTGCAAAAGCTTTTAAGTTTAATTAGGGACCAGAGATTTATACTTAAAAACCACACAACACAGTGTGACCAATAAAATAAACTAAATAACCTTACATAGTCCATGTGGAATCTAGAGAGATTTCCCCAGAATATTTCATATCAACTTCTCAGGAATAAACAGAGCAATTTGGCCTATGTTTATTGTGAAATGTATGGGAAAAATTAATCATATGTATAATAGAGTCTGGAACAGATAAAAGCTCTAAGGAATTCGACAATTATCTTGGAAACCAGTTTGATCTTGGAATTGACAGAGTCTGAAATACCTTCATTCTGCTTGTAAAGTTCCATGAACTATACTTAAATGTAGAGTACTTAAAAACACAGGAACCCAGGGTCACAAAAAACCTGATTTGAATCCTGGTTTCACTTTTACAAGCCATGGGAAAATAATTTAATTTGAGTCTCCTAGGATTTTTTGTTTCTAAGTCTCATTTTCTTCATTTATAAAATGAATATAATAATATTACTTAAGGATCTTATAAGGACCTAGTGAATATTGTAAATCTTGAACAAGGTATTCCTTGTGACCTATCTAGCATAGTGACTGGTAAGTAGTAAGTGCTAGTAGATATTTACTTATTTGTAATACAATTCCTTACTTAAAATGCATTGAAATAAATTATTTAGAAGAGGTATATATAAAACAAAATATGATAGGATGAGACTTGAGTGATCATGAGGCAACAGAAACCAAAATAAGATTTTCTAACTATCAGTCACCTACTTCCTTGAGATTTCTAGTCCGAGACAAACTCTATACTCAAAGCAAATTTCAAACAGAGCTTCCAGTGAGACTAGATCTACCAGTCTTATACCACTTTGTGTCTATAATATTAGATACAAAAATAGTGTTTTTTATAAATACTATTTTATAAACATTTCAAGTTTACTAGCCAATCTAAGTTCTAACTTCTTTTTATCATTTACAATAGAAAATTAACATGTTAAATCATAGATGTTGCTATTAAATGTTAGCTACAGTAACATTTGTCATTGTATCAGCGACAAGAGGGATACAAAAATTTTCTTGTTTTATTCTCAACACTATTGAGCTCTGCTGATTTACCTTTTATAGTCTCTTATTTTATTGTTTTAAGATGGCATTTGGAACAAGTATTAACTTTTATTTTTCTAAAAGACTCATGGTATGATAAAATGCAATAGTGTAAATAAAGACACAATTCTTATGTAAAACAAAAAAGACAGTGTGGTATTGGTGCAAAGATAGATGTGTAGCTGGATGGAACAGATTGTGAGACTATAAACAAATCCTTACATTTGTAATCAATTGATTTTTTATTATGGTAAAATATATATAACATAAAATTTTCCATTTTCCCATTTTTAAGTCTATATTCAGTGGCATGAAGTACATTAACAATGTTGTGCAACCCGCATCACTGTCTGGTTTTCAAAATATTTCTTTACACAAAAAAAGAAAAAAAAATTTTTCTCAAATATTTTTCAGATACCATTGTACAGTTTCTCCTAAAGTAGATTTCCCTCATTTGTTTTTATATGGCTAAATGTCTTTAACTGGCCCTTAACTAAAACAAGAGCTCCTCTTAGCTCTGAAGCTTCATTTTCTAAAGTGATATGGACCCGATCAGCAATTTGATTGTTAAATTCCAAGGCATTAAGTCTTACTGTAAAACAATCTTTAATCTTGTTACTTTAAGAAGTACTTAATTATCTAACACTATTTTTTTTGCCAAGAAATTACTCCATGGCTTTTTTCTATGAATTGCCCTTTAATTCAAAAGTTATGAGGCTTTTGGGTTCAGTCCATTTCCACACAGGTGTTGCATATCATGTTGAGAGATGGTGAGATATTAAAGGACTGGATCTTTTCATCTCTTTATTCATCAAAGCTTTTTTGAAAATGACATGGAGTATTAAAGGATTTTTAAGGTAAAATCATAACCGTCTTGCAAATGTAAAATGAACACAAAGATTTTTATTAAACTCATCAATTAATGGAAGAAGCAGCAAGATATTAAAAACCATTTCAAGTGAGAATCCTAAGAGCAGACCAAAATGTTGAAATGAATTTAGTAAAAAATAGCTTCTTATGGATGAGGTGATTTACATCTCCATCTGACAAAATTTATTTGCATCACAATAGACAATCATTTCATTGGTATAACTAGTAGTTTTCTACAATTTGAAGAGTTGCAAAATAGCTCCAAGACAACAAAAAGTGTAGAGCTTTATAGAATCAACTAATAAGGAAGTGTGTGCTAGGTGACACCTAACATTCAATTTCAAAGTCTTTCGTACTTTTTCCTTAAATAATTTAGAAGCAGGGATAATGTGGAAAAGTTAAAGGACATTACATTGACTATATTGAATTGTCACCATTATTCACATGATATACAGAGGCAAAAATGGGGAAAAACAAATAACATGTGTAGGTCTTTGCTAATCTGTTTGAATATAATATTGCATTTAATTTCCCTGAAACCTTTTTGAGTTAGGTATTTTTTGTGGGGTGACTGTGACTGCCCCCCAAAAAACCCACATTAAAAGAAAACAAATCAAAAGTTATGTTGAAGTTCTTACTCCTGCTAACTGTGAATGCGATCTTATTTGGAAATAGGGTCTTTGCAGATGTAATTAAGGTGTAAATTGATATGACGGCCTATGGAGTAGGGTGGGCCCTTAATCCAGTATGACTGGTGTCCTTATAAGAAAAGGAGAAGAGACAAGACATGGACACATCATATGATGATGGAGATAGATGTAGGAATGAACTACAAGGAACTCTGAGGATGGCCTGTAATGTTAGAAGCTAAGAACAAGGCATGGGACTGATTATCTCCTAGAGCTTTCTCCTATTATTTCAGAAAGAACATGGCCCTGCCTACACCTTGATTTCAGACTTCTAGTCTTCAGAACTATGAGAGAATAAATTTCTGTTGATTTATGCCACTCAACATGTGGTAATTTGTTACAGCAGCCTGAGGAAACAAATACAGAGTTTTCTTCACTGCTTTATAATTTAAGATAATGGTATAGAAAATGTTGAGGGAATTTGACAAATACTGCACAGATTCTAAGTGTCAGAGTAGAAATTTTCCCCAGGTACCTTTGATCCAAATTGTACTTTTTGTTCACTATGCCCTAATACAATTTTGGTTGAGAAAATTTTGATGGTATCAGTTATTTTAATGTTTATTAAATATTAAAATGATCAGTTTCTTATTACTAAATCATGATCATTAATAAAACATCCTCAAACTGATGTCATTTCTGATTCCTTGAATTAAAAAAAAACCCAAGTGATAATTGTATTTTATTTTATTTTAGCAAATATATTACTAGGTTTTCTTTTCTTTCTTTGTATAATATAATTTGAAAAAAATGAAACATATTAGAAAACAAAACAAAAAAAGCCTAGGAATTATGACAGGCATATTTTTTATTTACTTTTTGCTATATTTTTTGATGTAATACAAATTCATCAAAGAAGCCAAAATAATTATATATTACTGCCAACAAAATGAGACATAAAATTAGGTATTAAGTCTAACTGATTTTTGGTGTTTTAGGTATTTGTTATGGGGCCAAGTTTTCAAAGTTAGTTTTGTGAGCTTTGGTTGTATAGTCCAGATAGGAAAATGGATCCAAATATAAATTTTGGTTTCTGATTTATGGAAAATATCGTTATAAAAATGATGACTGATGGAGCACAAATAAATCAAAACCATGAATAATTTAACCAAACATTTTGGTAGATTTGGCATATTGTGACACATAAAATTCTGGTATATTTCTTTATATGGTTGACATCACTATACACATACACATGCACACACATACACTTTTGTGCTCTGTTCTTTTCATATACCATTATGTAATTTAAATTCTATGATTAGAAATACCCAATGTTGGTTTTGAAATCACATTATTTCAGTTTGGTGTCTATTGGTTTAATGGTAAAGTAAATTTTATTTTAGTGAGAGATCTTATAATAACTTCTGCTATATATCTATATCATAGCATGCTTATTTATTAGGTGATACAATTGTATAAATATTTTTCTAAGAGTAATGAAAATGAAATTTTCATTGAAAGTGAGAAGTTACATTTATTCTGTATTTTTTTAAAGACTGCAAAACAAAAATGCTATCTCTGTCTTACTATCTTGGTCTTAGGTGGTTATCTCAGTAGATATGCAGCAGTAATGAAGCCACAATTTCCCTTTTCTTCAAAGGGAAAAAAAGTAATTTTTTCCCTTTGAACTATTATTGATTTTGTTCTTGCTGATGCTAGTGACTGAGACTATATGAGTAGAGTCTGTTTGTTTGACAGATAGTTTCTGATCTGTCACAAGGCATTATTTTTGGATTTATCTAGCCTCTGTCTATTATTGCTATGCAAACACTACAGGATGATAAGTTAATTTTTTAAACTGTCAGAAAGATGTTCAAATATACAAATTTCCCCTTGATCTTAAAACACACTTTTTATTTGTGCCTATAAAACCAGGCAAGAAAATGTGGATGTTTCAGCATATTACAATATGCTATTATATACTATTCTTATAGAAAGAATTTAAAACATATCTAGCTGACAGTGAATTCAGAGAATTACAAAAATCTTTATTAATAAAACAACTGAATATAAACACACCAGATTTATTCAGCAATTTTAATGTCTGTTGACTCATTTAGAAGAGAGATAAAGAGAGAGCAAAATGCTCGTCTTTCCTCAAACCCATCCATTCCCCTTAAATTTGCTGTGAATATCAAAGAAACTAGGACATACACATGTGTAGGAGCCCCCCAAAATTTTCAAGATACAAAATCACTATCATACTCCCTGTGGGAATTTTCATATATCCATTAATATATTTTACTATGGAACATAAGCTCTGATATACAGTAAATTCCTGTAGTAAAATCCAAGTATTATATTAGGGCTGGGTTCAAAAGCTATATGTTAAAATTCCATATCAGTTAGACACAGTGAATCAGTAAATTTCACATAGAAGTTAGTATTTCCAAGTTCTCTTATAAATTAACTTTTACATTCTAAAAAGGATGATAAAAGAAATGAGACAAGATATGTGGGGACAAGAGAGTTTTTTATCATTTTTAAAAACTTTTAAAATTAATTTTTATTGGAGTATAGTTGATTTACATTTTTGTGTTAGTTTCTGCTGTACAGCAAAGTGAATCAGTTCTACATATACATATATCCACTCATTTTTAGATTCTTTTCCCATGTAGGCAATTATAGAGTATTGAGTAGAGTTCCCTGTGCTATACAGTAGGTTCTTATTAGTTATCTATTCTATATATAGTAGTGCATATATGTCAACACAGTCTCCCAATTTATCCCTCTCCCCCTTATCCCCTGGTAAGCATAAGTTTGTTTTCTACATCTGTGACTCAACTTCTGTTTTGTAAATAAGTTCATTTGTACCCTTTCTTTTTAGATTCCACACATAAGTGATATCATATAATATTTGTCTTTCTCTGTCTTACTTACTTCACTCAGTATGACAATCTCTAAGTCCATCCATGTTGCTGCAAGTGGCATTGTTTTGTTCTTTTTTAAGGCTGAGTAATATTCCATTGCATATATGTACCACACATGCTTTAATCCATTCCTATGCTGAAGGACATTTAGGTTGCTTCCATGTCCTAGCTATTATAAATTGTGCTGCTGTGAACATTGGGGTACATGTATCTTTTCGAATTATGGCTTTCTCCAGGTATATGCTCAGGATGGGGATTGCTGGGTCATACAGTAGTTCTATTTTTAGTCTTTTACGGAACCTCCATACTGTTCTCCATAGTGGCTATACCAATTTTCATTCCCACCAACAGTGTAGGAGGGTACCTGTTCCTCCACACCCTCTCCAGCATTTATTGTTTGTAGATTTTTTGATCATGGCCTTTCTGACTTGTGTGAGGTGATACCTCATTGTAGTTTTGATTTGCATTTCTTTAACAATTTTGATTTGCATTTCTGTAATGATGTTGAGCATCTTTTCATGTGCTTTTTAGCCATCTGTATGTCTTTTTTGGAGAAATGTCTATTTAGATCTTCTTCAGTCATTTTCTGATTGGGTTGTTTGTTTTTTTGATATTGAGCTGCATGAGCTGTTTGTATATTTTGGAGATTAATCCCTTGTCAGTTGCTTCATTGGCAAATATTTTCTCCCATTCTGAGGGTTGTCTTTTTGATTTGTCTATGGTTTCCTTTGCTGTGCAAAAGCTTTTAAATTTCATTAGGTTCCATTTGTTTATTTTTGTTTTTATTTCCATTTCTCTAGGAGGTAGGTCAAAAAGGATCTTGCTGTGATTTATGTCATAGAGTGTTCTGCCTAGGTTTTCCTCTAAAAGTTTTATAGTGTCCAGTCTTACATTTAGGTCTTTAATCCATTTTGAGTTTATTTTTGTGTATGGTGTTAGAGAGTGTTCTAATTTTATTCATTTACATGTAGTTGTGCAGTTTTCCCAGCATCACTTATTGAAAAGGCTGTCTTTCCTCCATTATATATTCTTGCTTCCTTTGTCATAGATTAGGTGAATTTTTTTGAAGAGATGAAACAGAGTAGTTTTGTGGTATGTTTATGGAAATGATCCATTAGAAAAGAAAATAATGATGATGTATGGGAAAGAAGATAGAATAGCTAGAGTAAGTAGAAGAGAGTGTATCTCTTCTCTTGACTAATAGAGAAGGGTTCATTTTAGGTTTGGGGTTTGAAAAACTGTCAGAGTGACTGTAAAATAGGAAAAAGAAAGTCCAAGCCAAGTTCTTTACTTTCCATCTGATAAATCTAACATCTTCCCTAGGTCTTATGTGGTCTATAAGTTCAATCATGTAGTCAATTGTATTAGAGAGAAAAAACTAGAAAAATCCCCTTCTCTTCAGAGAAGTGTGATCCCCTTTAGAAAAAAAAAATTTTTAATTGCTATCATGTCCTTTTTAGGTCATTGGCAATTAAAACATCAGAGTGTGAACTTTAATTCCTTGCTATTCCTTGCTTTTATTCTTAACAATAACAGTGTCTCTGGGCATTTGGGGGAGAAGAATCTCACCTGCAGTTTTATATTTAAGTACTATAGACCTGTAGAGTCAAAGGTGTTTGGCCTATATGTTACGTAGCTACACAATATATGTTATGTTGAGGACTAACCTACAACTTCCAACGCATACACACACAGCTATGTTCTGCAGGGTATACCTACAATGCTAGAATATTAGGGCACAGTTACTAGGTGAGCCTAGAGCCAACCCTTATCCATTATACCTGTGATTCAGTCCTCAAAAGCTAAAAAAGTAATCCATCTCTAAATACTGGCCCATTCAGAAATACCAGGATACTTGGTCTTTCTTTACAGAGTATGTCCCTACCATGTTATGTACAATCTCCCTTTCTTTACTAATTCTAAAATCTTAAATCTGTCAACTTGTTTTCAGTCAAGAAAAAGTATTGGCTAATTGATAACCCTTATGTTAAAAACTACAACTTACCAATACTCTGAAAAGGGCTTGAAATCTTTCCTTTAATTTGTGATTATAGACCATGCTCCCAGACCTGCCTCCTTCCCTACAAAAAAGACAAAACAAAACAAAAACAAACAAACAAACAAAAAAAGAGGATTCCAATATTCCAAAGTAATCTAAGGTAGTTTTATCGTAACAGCTCAAATCCCCATCTACCGTTGTGACAAGGTTTTCCCAATTCCTGGAATTCTTTCAAAAGTAGATCTACAAGTCACTGGGCAACTCCTCATCTACCCTAAAGTCATCCTTTCCATTACTACATGTCATGAAATATATTTACCTTGTCTTGATCTGTATCCCTGTATGTTGTCCACTGTAAGGCTGAAGTATCATCTCTAAGGCCCCTGAAGCCTAGGCCATACGTTACTTCTGAGAAGCCTACGTGAAGTTTGTGAAGGGACTTCCTGGAACTGTCATGCTATTCCCAGAGTCATTATTGATTCCCTGTCAATGCTCATCTGCTGATTTTGCTTTGATTTTTCAAAGCCTCATAGCTTTTATTTTGGAATAGAGGATTTCAATAGCTCGTTTTATTCCTGGTTCTATAATCTGCTTCTCTCACATATGATCTAATTTATAAATTGGCTTTTAATAGCTTGTATTCACATTGTCAATGCCATTTTCTCTCTGTGTATCTCAAGCATAAGTCTACAGATCTGAATCAGAGGACTATCTGAGAGAAAGTTTTTAAATTTTAGTCAGAATAATCTTTACTTCCACAAACTGAAGCATTGTCCTATGCTACTGTGTGTATATCTTAAAGTTTACTTTGAGATAAATCTTTTCCAGACATTTTCCACAGTCCAAATAATAAAAGACACCTGATGGTAGTATCCAACAAGCTCTCTAGACATATTCACATATGTTTTATTCCTCTGACAAATGCAGCTCAGATTGCCAAAACAGGAGAAATACTCATCTATCATTATTATGTGAATTTTGACTTGTAAACTATACAGAATTGGTAGATGGGATAGATAACAGAAAAGTCCTTGATCCTCAAGGGATTGAAGGATTGACTGAAACCTCTAATTCATGTCAAAGTCCTCCAACTCCAAACTGCCTTTCAATTCCTAGCAAGCTTAAATATACATAATTTCATTTCTTACTCTACTTCCTACTTCCTTTTATGTGACTTTTAAATGCAACACATCACTCAAATAAGAAACACATACTTTTCATTATTTCTTATAAACATAACAACCCAAGACAAAACAAAACAGTCTTGTAAATACTTTGTTAGCATATATGCTTTTACTAAAGATTTAGTGGTGGAGGTTGTGTTTAGTCCAGTAAAATACATTTTAGAAGTGTTTTTAAAAAAGTATTTAGAACCTTCTATTCAAAAATTCTATCAGTGTGCCTCATTGGATTGATAACATCTTCTGGCTTATGCACAATTAAACTCTCTCTCTTTCATGCTCATATTTTTTCTGTGTTCATTAAACTTCACCTCTTTTCACCCAATGGCCTAGGGAAGTCCAATATATGTACAACTGTTATGAAGACAATTGTATTTGTGTGTGTGTGTGTGTGTGATTTGGCATCAGCAGTAATCCAGGCCCTTAATACCTTATATTTTTCTAGACTATCATCAAGTTATTTATCCAAACCAAAATAGTCTCATCCCTCTTTCAACTTCTAGTATAACTCTTTTGGAGATATTTACATAGTTTAATGTTGCCTAGTATAGTCTAATAATGCATATCACAGCAATATAAAAAGAGAACATACATATTAAAATGAAAGGACCATAAAAATAATTTATTCCCAGGTATTAAGAAATCATACACACAAACACATATAGACACATGTGTTTTCCTCACAAGGATTTTACTTTTGTAGATGTTTTAAGGTATAGAAAGATACATTATGTATAGTATCTTTTTTTCTCTGACCATTAAAATATTTCAGAGTGTTGGTTACAAAGTAACAGAGAATATTGGAAAGTGAGTTTAAGGGGAAATAATCTTTTTTGTTGTTGTTAAAGTGTAGTTGGTTTATAATATCATATTAGTTTCAGGTTTACAGCAGAGTATTCAGTATTTTTACAGATTATATTTCATTAAAAGTTATTACAAGATGTTAGCTATAATTCCTTGTACTGTACAGTATATTTTTACTGTTTACCTATTTTATACATAGTAGTTTGTATCTGTTAAATTCATACCCCTAGTTTGTCCCTCTCCCTTCACTCTCCCTTTTGGTAACCACTAGTTTGTTTTCTATATCTGTGAGTCTGTTTCTGTTTTGCAAATACATTCATTTGTATTACATTTTAGAGTCCACATATAAGTGATATCATATAGTATTTGTCTTTCTATGTCTGACTTAACTAAGCATAATACCCTCTAGGTCCATCCACATTGATGCAAATGGCAAAATTTCATTCTTTTTTATAGCTGAGTAATATTCTGTTTTGTGTGTGTGTGTGTGTGCACCACATCTTTCCTATCCATTCATCTGTTGATGGGCATTTTGGTTGTTTTTATAACTTGGCTATTGTAAATAGTGCTTCTTTGAACATTGGGGTGCATAAATCTTTTCAAATAAGTGTTCTTGTGTTTTGGGGGATATATACCCAGGAGTGGAATTGCTGGATCATATGGTGGTTCTACTTTTAGTTTTTTGAGGAACCTCCATACTATTTTCCATAATGGCTGCAGCAATTTGCAATCCCATCATCAGTGTGCAAGGGTTTCCTTTTTCCCACATCCTCACCAACATTAGTTCTTGTAGAGTTTTTGATTATAGCCATTCTGATGGGTGTGAGATGATATCTCATTTTGACTTTGATTGGCATTTCTCTGATGATTGGCAATGTTGAGCATCTTTCCATGTACCTGTTTGCCATCTGTATGTCTTCTTTGGAAAAATGTCTATTCAAGCCTTCTGCCCATTGTTAATCTGGTTGTTTATTTTTTTGATGTTGAATTGTATGAGCTGTTTATAAATTTTGGGTATTACTCCCTTGTCAGTCATATCATTTGCAAATATTTCTTCCATTCTGTAGATTGTCTTTTCATTTTGTCAACGGTTTCCTTTGCTATACAAAAGCTTTTAAGTTTAATTAGATCTCATTTGTTGGTTTTTGCTTTTATTTTTTTTGACTTAAGAGATAGATGCAAAAAGTTATTGGTAAAACTTATGTCAAAATGTGTTCTGTCTCTGTTCTCTTCCAGGAGTTTTATGGTTTCAAGGCTTACATTTAGGTCTTTAATCCATTTTGTGTTTATTTTTGTATATGGAGTGAAGTAGTGTTCTAATCTCATTCTTTCACATGTAGCTGTCCAATTTTCCAAGCACCACTTATTGAAGAGACTGTCTTTTCTCCATTGTATATTCTTGCCTCCTTTGTTGTAGATTAATTGACCATATGTGTTTTTCTGGGATCTCTATTCTGTTCCATTGATCTCTGTGTCTGTTTTTATGGCAGAACCATGCTGCTTTGATTACTGTAGCTTTGTAGTATAGTCTGAAATCTGGAATGATGATACCTCCAGATTTGTTCTTTTTTCTCAAGACTGTTTTGGCAATTCTGGGTCTTATGTGGTTCCATCTGAATTTTAGCATTATTTTTTTCTAGTTCTATGAAAGATGTCATGGGTGGTTTTTGTTGTTGTTTGTTTTTGGTTTTTATTTCTACTTTATGTTGGAGCATAGTTGATTAACAATGTTGTGTTAGTTTCAGGTGTACAGCAAAGTGATTCAGTTATACATGTAGATGTATTTTTTTTTTCAAACTCTGTTCCCATTTAAGTTATTACAGAATATTAAGCAACCTTCCCTATGCTATACAGTAGGGGCTTGTTGGTTATCTATTTTAAATATAGCAATGGGTGTTTTGATAGGTATTACACTAAATCTATAGATTGCTTTGGGTTGTATGGTCATTTTAACAATATACATTTTTACACAGGATATCTCTCCATTTCTTTGTATCATCTTTGATTTCCTTCATCAATGTTTTATAATTTTTAGGGAATAGGTCTTTAACCTCCTTTGTTAAGTTTATTCCTAGATATTTTATTCTTTCTGATACAATTTTAAATGGAATTTTTAAAAAAAACTTTCTTTTTCTGACAGTTCATTATTAGTGTATAGAAATGCAACATATTTCTGTAGATTAATCTTGTATCCTGCAACTTGGCTGAATTCATTTATGAGTTAGAACTGTTCTTGGATTTTCTATATAAAGTATCATGTGATCTGCAAGTAGTGACAATTTTACTTCTTCCCTTCCAATTTCCATGACATTTATTTCCTTTTATGTCTGATTGTTGTGGTTAGGATCTCCAATACTACATTAAATAGAAGTGACAAGACTGAGCATCCTTGTCTTGTTCCTGAATTTAGAGGAAAGGCTTTCAGCTTCTCACTGTTGAGTATGATGTTAGCTGGGGGTTTGTTGTAAACTGGTTTTCTTATGTTGGGTTACATTCCCTCTACAGCAACTTTGATGAGAGTTTTTATCATGAATGGATGTTGACTTTTGTCAAATGCTTTTTCTGTGTCTATTGAGATGATCAAATGATTTTTATCCTTCTTTGTTGATGTGGTGTATCACATTGATTGATCTACAAATGCTGACCTATCCTTGTGACACTGGAATAAATTCAAATTGATCATGGTGTATGATCCTTTTTATGTATTGTTGGATTCACTTTGCTAGTACTTTGTTGAGGATTTTGGCATCTATATTCACCAAGTTATTGGCTTATGATTTTCTTTTTTTCTCTTTTTTTTGCAGTGTTTTTGACTGGTTTTTGTATCAGGGTAATGGTGGCCTCGTAGAATGAATTTTGGAGTGTTCTGTCCTCTTTAGTTTTTGGAATAGTTTGAGGAGATAGGTATTAGTTCTTCTTTATAAACTTGTTAGAATTCTCCTGTGAAGCCAACCAGTCCTGCAGTCCTGGACTTTTGTTTGCTGGGAGTATTTTGTTTTTTTCTTTTTGTTTTGGGGTTTTCTTTTTGTTTGTTTTTTTAAATTACAAAATCTATTTCATTACTAGTAATCAGTCTGTTCAAATTGTCTGTTTCTTCTTGATTCAATCTTGGCAGATTGTATCTTTCTAGAAGTTTGTCCATTTCTTTTAGATTGTCCAATTTGTTGGTAGATAATTGTTCATTGTATTTTTTTATGGCTTTTTTTGTATCTTTGTAGGACTGGTTATTTCTCCTCTTTCATTTCCTGTTTTTTTTGTGTGTGTGTCCTCTCTCTTTTTTTCTTAGTGAGCTTCTATAGAGGTTTATGAATTTTGCATATTTTTTAAAAAAACAACTCTTACTGATCTTCAATCCTTACTATATATTTGCCTCTCCTAGTGGAATTTTCTCATTCCTATACATTCTTACTTCTTTTCATTTAGAGAAGACCCTTCAACTTTTCTTTTAAGATAGGTTTAGTATCGATTAATTCTTTTAGTTTTTGCATGTCTGAGAAGTTCTTTATCTCTCCTTCTATTTCAAATTATAATCTTGCTGGGTAGAGTATCCAAGTTTGCAGGTTTTTCCCTTTCACACTTTGGATATATCATGCCACTCCCTTCTGGCCTGCAAAGTTTCTGCAGATAATTCAGCTGATAGCCTTGTGCAGATTCCCTTGTATATGACTCTTTGTTTTTCTCTTGCTGCCTATAGAACTCTCTCTTCATCTTTAACTTTTGCCATTTTAAATATGATATGTCTTGGTGTGTGTCTGTTTGGGTTCATCTTGTTAGGGACCCTCTGTCTGTACATGGATATCTGTTTCCTTCTTTAGGTTTGGGAAGTTTTCAGCCATAATTTCTTCAAATACATTTTCGAGACCCTTCTCTCTCTTCCTCCTGGAATCCTTATAATGTGAACCTTATAATGCTTAATGTTATTCAGAGACCCTTAAATTACTTTCATTTTTTAAAATTTGTTTTTCTCTCTGCTGTTCTGATTAGGTAATTTCCATTATTCTATCTTCCAGATCACTTATGTGGTCTTCTGTATCATTTAGTCTGCTAGTCATTCCTTCTAGTGTGTTTTTTTGCTTCAGATATTACATTTATTATTATTTTTAAATTTATTTATTTATTTTTGGCTGAGTTGGGTCTTTGTTGCTGCTCGCGGGCTTTCTCTAGTTGCAGCTCTTCGTTGTGGTGCCTGGGCTTCTCATTGTGGTGGCTTCTCTTGTGGCAGAGCAC
>NC_041222.1:54272378-54321337 GCF_002837175.3 Physeter macrocephalus
TCATTATTCTATCTTCCAGATCACTTATGTGGTCTTCTGTATCATTTAGTCTGCTAGTCATTCCTTCTAGTGTGTTTTTTTGCTTCAGATATTACATTTATTATTATTTTTAAATTTATTTATTTATTTTTGGCTGAGTTGGGTCTTTGTTGCTGCTCGCGGGCTTTCTCTAGTTGCAGCTCTTCGTTGTGGTGCCTGGGCTTCTCATTGTGGTGGCTTCTCTTGTGGCGGAGCACAGGCTCTAGGCGTGCAGGCTTCAGTAGTTGTGGCTTGCAGGCTCTAGAGCGCAGGCTCAGTAGTTGTGGCACACGGGCTTAGCTGCTCCATGGCATGTGGGATCTTCCCGGACCAGGGCTCAAACCCATGTTCCCTGCATTGGCAGGCGGATTCCCAACCACTGCACCACCAGGGAAGCCCAGATATTACATTTATTTTTGATTGGGTCTTTTTATGTTTTCTGGTTCCCCATGAAAATGGTCAGTGTTTAGATCAATTCTTTTCCTTAATTCAGCTAACATTTTTTTTTTAACCAGTGTTTTGAATTCTTTATCTGGTAAATTGTTTCTGTTGTTTCTTCAGGGGTTTTCTGCTCTTTCAATTGAGAGTAGTCCCTCTGCCTTTTCATTTTGCTTAACTTTCTCTGCCTCTGTCAATTTAGGTGAAGCAGTTACCTATTGCGGTCTTGAAGGGGTATTCTAATGTGGAAGCACCACTGTACAGACTGTGTGTGCCCAATGCCTTTGATGGGAGGGCTGGATTTGACATGAAGGCCAGTCACCTCTTTGTTCAGTGTGTGCTGGCAGCTATCACCTTGGTGTCAGGGGTAGGGGGGTTTGATATAAAGGGACTAGAGCTGACACTTAGTGTTAGGCTGGACTTCCTTTCTGCTCACTGTCCACCTGTCAGGGGTGGGATCTGGTCCCAAGTTGCTGGAACAATAGCTTTAAGGGTTAGGCTCAAGTTGCCTCTGTTCCCTTTAAATATATATTTTTCCTCTCCCTGAACTGGGACTTTTGCCCCAGAGGAAGGGAGGGCTGAAGCAAGTAGGGCTTATGTGCATACAGAGGTCTGATTCATTGCCTGTACAGGCATCTGTGGCTCCACTCAGCTGCAGCCAATAGTTAAGTCTTTTCCCCATCCTGGCCACCCCAGATACAGTTTTGCACTGTGTCATGGATTAAGCAGGATGGGAACGTTTGCTCAGCTTGGGCTGGGGTGCACTTGGAGGCAGTCATGGGAAACCCGGCAGCTGCTAGAGCTGACTTCTCTCTGCCCTGCCTTGGGGCAAGACCCTTGTGTCTCTCACAGGTGATCACTGTCACCAGCCTCTGCTATTTCTGTCCTGGTTTGGAACCACTCTGCAGGGGAGGCAGGGCCTCTGTGATCTCTCTGCATGTACTGGAGGGTGAGCTGTGGCAGAGCACCTGCCACCAGAAATCTGGGCTGCTTCTGTAACACCACTTGACAAAGTGCCTGCAGTGGCCATCCCCCACTCCCAGCTCCATCCTGGGACAGTGTTGCCTCTGTGTCTCAAGGTCTAGCCTTTTCCCCAGTCATGGCTGCCCCAGATCCAATGCTGCACTGTGGTGTGGAGTGAGCAGGCAGGGGTGCTAGCTTGGCTCCAGCTGGGGCATGCCATGAGGTGGTCATAGGGAAACATGCAGCCTCTAGAGCAGACTTCTCTCTGCCCTGCCTTGGGGTCAAGCCATCACTCAGGCGCTCCTCACAAGTGGAATCCAGGCTTCTCCAGCCTTTCTGTTTGTCCCTGTGGTCTTCCAACCCATCCAAGAGGTCTTGTCTCCTCCACATTGGTCCCCAGGACTGGAATGCCTAGTCTGTGCCTTAGCACGCTCACTCCCCAGGGTGGGTGTCTACCCTTGCAATCTCCCTTTTCCTTTGTGTTCCCTCTCAACACAATTGCTTTTATTCCTTTCTTAGCTGATTATGTGTGTATCTTTTATATAGCCTTGATTATGCAGGAGTCCTTCTGACAGTTTCCAGTTAGTTTTCAGTGAGGATTGTTCCACATGTAGATTTTTTTTTTTAATTTGTTTGACAGGGAAGATGATCTCCACATCCTCTTACTCTGCCATCTTGATCTCCCCCTTCTTGAAATAGTTAATCTTATGGCCAAAAAAAAAAAAAAAAAAGTTATTGAATCCTTTCATAACCATTAAAAAGTGGTTGCCATGGTGTCCTTTTCTCCCCAAAGAAATGAAACGAAACAAAAAATACTAGAGTATTTGGAAGAGCCACTCTTTTTAATTGTGTACAGGCACAGTTTTCCCTTTCTTTGAAAAACATTTTTAAAGGACTTCTTTTATTATTTGCAAAGAGTTTTCTGCAATAAAATTTCTAATTCTTAATGACAAGTAGTTAATATTTGAACTTTTCTTTGTAAGAATATTGACCCAACTTTATTTACACAAGACTCTTTTCAGGGAAGTTTTCCCTTTTCCTAGCTGGGACAGTTGTTAACAGAATTTCATATGCATTTTTCTAAAAAAAAAAAGTTTTATTTCAAACGTTCAAAAATAGAATGTGAATCTTTTGTTGGTCTGAGCTCTGCAGCTAGCTGAAAAATCGGAACAAAACCAAGAAACCCTCCTGGTGACAGAAGTATGAGTGAGAGGGGATCAAAATAATAGTCCCATGGTTTCTTAGGTATAAATATATCTGAGAAGCCAGGCTCATATGGGAAATAGCATTCAGCTTTTATATAAGGCATCTTAGTCAACATTGAGTCCTATATGAGCAGGGTTCATAGAAATTTTAAAAATCAGTAATGTTGAGAAAATACCATTTGGATTCAAATTCATTTCTTAAAGGATAAATCTTCCAAAAAAATTATAAAACATAAATAAACTTGACTCCATGTACAACGGTTAAAATGGAACAAAGTTTAAAGGCATCTCCTTCCCCCTCATACTACAGTTCTTGCAGATACACGGGGGCCATCATACATCTCTGTCTTCACACTTGTAAAGCAAGTCCATTGTAAAATAACAAAGAGCAAAATCTTTGTAGTAGAAGAAGGCCTGTTTCCACTGGTCACTCTGAATATGCAGATTCACTATAGACCCTTGTCTCCCCAGGTATTGTTCAGCAAATATTTGATGGCAAGAAAGAGAACCCACCTGAGCTAAGGCAGATAAAATAAGACGGTGTGTTTGAAAACTATAAGAAGACTATCACACTTCTGTATGTACATCAAGTTCTTAGGAGAAACTGAAGCCAACTGCAGCTCATTCTCTGTTGAACTTGAACGAAGACCCAGTATGGCTATTTCCGTCTCATATTTAAAGTAATTCTCAGGTTTTATTAGCAAGAAACAAATGGAATTTTCTGGATCCCAAATTCAAATTTCTAAGACAGAAAATTTGATTGGCTCAGGTTGGATAAGAGGTCAGTCCTTGGCCCAATCAGCTATGGGCTAAGCCATAATTCAGAAAGAGGCAATAGGAGGAAGCTTTCTGAGAAGTAAGCAGAAGACAGAGTAGGTGAGATAAGCATTTGTCAGAGAAGTTAGTATAAAATAATGGAATTCCCTACTAAGGTATAGAAGAAAATCTATTTTCTTGATGGTAAGTGCAACTGAAGTGGGAGATAGGGAGCCTGTGATGATTTGGGAAAGACTCCTGACTCAGAAGAACTCTGTGTCTATTCGGCTAAGAGCACAGGCGTCCCTTTAAGAACAAAGGCACAGAGGATGTGTTAGTGCCTGTTTCCTAAGGGAAGACAAGGACCTCATTTTACCCCAGTAGTCTGGCTCTTAGAAGTTAACATCTTTCACATATTTCATTTAATAAAACAATGTGTCTATACCAGCATACAAAAATACCGAAAAACACCTTGCTGCTTTCACATCTTTCAAAATACCATAGGCTTCCCTTGCAGCACTGACAGCTCCGGCTACATCAGAGAAGCTAGTTAGGGACTCAAACCTTGGCAACATCAGTGCATTGTGATGACATTTGACCTTGTTCTCATCACTTGGAGATTGCTTAAAGGAATTCCACAACCATTTGTCTTATATACACAATAGTGTTGTTAGAATGGTATTCATGGACTTTGAAGATGATAACTAAATCTAGGTTCCATATGCCAAATATAGCCTGACACCAGCTGGTTATAAATCTGTTCTCTCTGAGGAAGTTCTTTTTAAAATTCATGACTTAAAATAATTCCTTGTACACTGTGCATGTATGTGTATTCATATACTGTTGTACTTTAAAAAAAAAGCCTACAGTATTTATTCTTCTAATCTAAATTATATTCTTTTAAAAAGAAAAAGTTAGCATGAGGATATATATGCTGAAGAGGATAACTTTAGCTTTCATTCCTGACCTGTCATTGCATTGCTTGAACTCAGAACCAGTTCCCAGAAGGATTGGACAGGTGGTATATAGAATAATATATGTCATGCTATTTTCAGAATTATTCCTCTGCTTTGAGCCTAAGATAACTGGCCTAAGCTTATTTGAGCAATCTTCTTTTAGCTGAATTTTCTCCTAGGAGATTTATTGCATTATAAACAAAATATGAAGAAAGAATCATACTAAAATAAAATTTCTATAGATATTGAGACATAAGCAATGCTACTTTGAAAACTCCCAAAAAGAATGTAACTCACAAGGGGAAAGACATTCTTGCATCCCTCACATCAGGACACCAGGAGTGTGTCTTCCTTTTCTTTTCCATGAAAAATGACAATGTATGATTGCAGAGCATCAGTGATGATACATGCCCTGAGAATGAGTGGTGCCCAGTTGTAGGAGCAACAATGCAAAGAGTGGCAGCACACTTACTAAGGAACTAAGAATAAGGGGCAGCTGTGCCTAGAAAAAAGCTGCCAAACTGGAAAGAGGAATACAAATCATAGACCCCCAACACACTGTAACTGAGTTCTTTGTGAAACTAAAATACACTGAGTGGAAAAAAGAACATTGAAATGTCTTGGGGTCCTGAAGCAATTCGTGCAAAAATAGGTGATAGAAAAATAAATGATTTCCAAAATTAATTAAAAAGCCCAATTTATTAAAATGACATAATATAGGGCTTCCCTGGTGGCGCAGTGGTTGAGAGTCCGACTGCCAATGCAGGGGACACGGGTTCGTGCCCCGGTCCGGGAAGATCCCACATGCCGCAGAGCGGTTGGGCCCCGTGAGCCGTGGCCGCTGAGCCTGCGCGTCCGGAGCCTGTGCTCCGCAGCGGGAGAGGCCACAGCAGTGAGAGGCCCGCGTAACGCCAAAAAACAAACAAACAAACAAACAAACAAAAAATGGCATAATATAAAAGAAAAACAGAACCATTTGTAATCAACAGAAACAAAGATTAAGAATTTGATCCAGTTAAGAGTGATCTTGTTATAGAAGTCACTATATCAATTTATATTACATTTTTAATATTTTGAAAATGTTAGAATTCTTAATTTAGAATTCTATAGATTTCTAATAGAAATTAATATCCTCTTATTATAACAAATTTTAACAATTTGGCCAATTCTGAAATATAAGATGGTTTACAGTTTCTTATCCTAGCTATACCCCTTCTATATTGTGTGACCTGAAACAAATAATTTCATATATATAAGATTTACAGAATTGAGTTCCCTTATCTGTAAAGTTAGTGGGGGAGGTAGAATATTTAGCTCTGGACTTTAAAAACTATCTCACAAGATCTAATTCTCAACCAATGAATGATTTGTTTGAAATTCAATCCATGTGATTCCCATGGTCAGTCAGTCACTGGGTAAAATGGCATTAATAAAGACTGGAACTTTTGATAAGTTATGATAATATATGTAAAAGTTTGGAGGTGTATTTTGTAGACCAATAGACAAATTCTTAGATTTAAATACTCTATTAGGGTTATAAGAGTGGATAATATATTTCAACTGGTATTTTTATCACCAGTCTGTTTTAAAACACTAATTAACACCACTTAATTAATTCTGATCATAGTGGCTATATTTATACTGATTGTAAGATGGATTTTAATCTATAACCATTAAGAGCATTACCATCTCCCCTGACCCATGTAAGACAGGTGATTTTAAACATGAAGAATAATAAGATCCTTTCAACCTGTATATGATCCATGAAAGTTTTCCAATGCAAATAAAAGATCTTATGTTCTCGAGATACTAGGAGTAGACAGATTTCCAAGAATAATTCTTCTTCTTTTCTTTATACTAAAGAGTGGTGGATTCTCTCTCATTTATTCTGCAGAGGTTCAAAGAAAGTATTTTTTGTCAAACATGGTTTATTGATAATAATAATTACCATTAATGAGACTCTGTTTTGTCAGAATTGTTCTACATATACTCTTAAAGCCTGCAAAGGAGGTGTCTAATATTCTTATTTTGTAATATAATATAATCAAGAGACTCAAAGAGTTTAACATAACACATAACAATCAATATAACACAGTTAATAAATAGCAGAATTAAGCTTCAGAATATGTTCTATTGACTCCATAAACCATCCAACAATCAACATACTTCAACAACTCTTCATGAAACACATTTTTCTGGAAAGAATAGGAAGAACATTTATTTGGTCACAGAGGTTGGTTTAAGTTTAAGCTCTAATATTTACTTGTGAGTAACGTCAGGCAAGTCTCTAAGCTCTATTTTAGTTTCCCAGTTTTCCTGTTCATTTCCCAACAGTTATGAAAGTAATATAACACTGACACATTTCCTACATGTTAAATACTAATATTATTAATATAAATAGTAATGGATGAAATCCAGAAAAAGGATGTCAAATAGAAAGAATGGGCATGAAGATAGCCCCTAGTTTGGGAACTCTTTGTCAGTCATGCATATCCCTTTTCATCAGCTTTGGTGTTGAGGACATTTGACCTATCACAAACAAGTCTGAGTCTACATGTGGTGCTGTGATACTGTGCTGCAGCCCCTAAAACATCTCTAACCAAAAAAGAAAAAAAATTCTTATATATTCAAGTTAGGAAGGAAGACATGCTTATTTTTTTTCCAGAATACACTGAATAACAAGCTTACTGTAAACAGGAGCCTAAACACATATCATTACAGTTAAAAGCCCAGGTCTTGCAATAAAGAGGCAACATTCAAATCCTAGCTACACCTCTCAATGATGGCATGGTATTTGAGAAATTACTTAGTCTGCATTTTATGTGTGAACTGCAGATAATAACTCCTGTAACAATTAAATTAGCCACAATATATAAATCAATTAGCACAGTACTTGGTTACTGTGTGGCAAAGACTTAATAAGTGGTAACTAAAAGTGCATTTGCCATTACTATCTTTATTTTGAATTTCCAAATAATTAGAATAATATTTAACTGTAGGAGCAAGCAAAAGCCTTGGTAACTAAGAAAAATAAGCATTCATCAACCCTTATCTAGGGTACCATTTTTAAAATGCTTTTAAAAACTTCAGACTGGGGTCGGGGGGACCTTCAAGATGGCAGAGGAGTAAGACATGGAGATCACCTTCCTCCCCACAAATACATCAAAAATACATCTACATGTGGAACAACTCCTACAGAACACCTACTGAACACTGGTAGAAGACCTCAGACTTCCCAAAAGGCAAGAAAATCACCATGTACCTGGGTAGGGCAAAAGAAAAAGAAAAAACAGAGACAAAAGAATAGGGACGGGACTTGCACCTCTGGGAGGGAGCTGTGAAGGAGGAAAAGTTTCCACATACCAGGAAGCCCCTTCACTGGCGGAGATGGGGGGTGGGCAGGAGGAAAGCTTCAGAGCCACAGAGGAGAGCTCAGCAATTGGGGTGTACAGGGCAAAGTGGAGAGATTTCCACGGGGATGATCTGTGCCGACCAGCACTCACCAGCCTGAGAGGCTTGTCTGCTCACCCCCCGGGGCGGGTGGGGGCTGGGAGCTGAGCTCGGGTTCTGAAGGTCGGATCCCAGGGAGAGGACTGGGGTTGGCTGCATGAACACAGCCTGAAGGGGGCTAGTGTGCCACAGCTAGCCGGGAAGGAGTCCAGGAAAAACTCTGGACTTGTCTAAGAGGCAAGAGACCATTGTTTTGGGGTGCACGAGAAGAGGGGATTCCTTCCCTGTCTACACACAGAAGGCAGAGCACCGCCTAAATTAGCTCCAGAGATGGGCACAAGCCACAGCTATCACCTCAGACACAAGAGACGGGCATGAAACGCTAACGCTGCTGCTGCAGTCACCAAGAATCCTGTGTGCAAGTGCAGGTCACTATCCACACACACCCCCAGAGGGCTGTGCAGCCTGCCACTGCCAGGGTCCCGTGATCCAGGAACAACTTCCCTGGGAGAACACATGGCTCACCTTAAGCTTTTGCAACATCAGGCTGGCCTCTGCTGCCGCAAGCTTGCCCTGCATTCCAATTATAACTATTGTATCCCTCCCTCCCCCTGGCATGAGTGAGCCAGAGCCCCCTAATCACCCGCTGCTTTAACGCCATCCTGTCTGGGTGGGAACAGAAGCCTGAGGGCAATCTACACGCAGAGGTGGGGCCAAAACCAAAGCTGAACCCCAGGAGCTCTGCAAACAAAGAAGAGAAAGGGAAATCTCTCCCAGCAACCTCAGGAGCAGCAGATTAAATCCTCACAATCAACTGGAGGTACCCTGCATCTGTGGAATACCTGAATAGACAATGAATCAACACAAAATTGAGTGGGGGACTTTGGAAGCAACTGTAGACTTGGGATTTGCTGTCTGCAACGGACTTGTTTCTGATTTTAATCTTCTTAGTATAGTTTTAGTGCTTGTTATCATTGATGGATTTGTTTATTGGTTTGGTTGCTCTCTTCCTTTTTATTTTAATAATTTAAAAAAATTTATTTTAATTACTTAATTTTATTTATTTATTTATTTTTTATTTCTTTTGTCCTCCCTTTTCTTCTGAACTGTGTGTCTGACAGGGTCTTGGTGCTCCGGCCTGGTGTCAGGCCTAAGCCTCTGAGGTGGGAGAGCCGAGTTCAGGACATTGGACCACCAGAGACCTCCTGGCCCCATGTAATATCAATTGGCCAGAGGTCTTCCAGAGATCTCTGTCTCAACACTAAGACCCAGCTCCACCCAATGGCCAGCAAACTTCAGTGTTGGACATCCCATGCCAAAAAACTAGCAAGACAGGAACACAACCCCACCCATTAGCAGAGAGGCTGCCTAAAATCATACTAAGTTCACAGACACTCCAAAACACACCACCAGACATGGTTCTGCCCAAGAGAAAGACAAGATCCAGTCCCACCCACCAGAACACAAGCACCAGTCCCCTCCACCAGGAAACCTATACAAGCCACTGAACAAATGTTACCCACTGGGGCAGACACCAAAAACAATGGGAACTATGAACCTGCAGCCTGTGAAAAGGAGACCTCAAACATAGTAAGTTAAACAAAATGAGAAGACAGTGAAATATGCAGCCGATAAAGGAACAAGGTAAAAACCCAACAGACCAAACAAATGAAGAGGAAATAGGCAGTCTACCTAAAAAAGAATTCAGAGTAATGATAGTAAAGATGATCCAAAATCTTGGAACTAGAATGGAGAAAATACAAGAAACGTTTAACAAGGACCTAGGAGCGCTGAGGGGCGAGCGGAGAAGACCTCAGGATCCTGAGGACCAGAACGCCATGTCTTTCCGCGACCTCCACAACTTTACAGAAATGATGAGAGCCTTGGGATACCCTCGACATATTTCTATGGAAAATTTCCGCACACCAAATTTTGGACTTGTATCTGAAGTGCTTCTCTGGCTTGTGAAAAGGTATGAACCTCAGACTGACATCCCTTCTGATGTTGAGACTGAACAAGACCGAGTTTTCTTCATTAAGGCAATTGCCCAGTTCATGGCCACTAAGGCACATATAAAACTCAATACTAAGAAGCTTTATCAAGCAGACGGGTATGCAGTGAAAGAACTATTGAAGATCACCTCTGTCCTTTATAATGCTATGAAGACCAAAGGTATGGAGGACTCTAAAATAGGAGAGGAAGATATCAGCAAATTCAAGTTTGACCTTAGCTCAAAGATTGCAGATTTGAAAGCAGCCAGGCAGCTTGCTTCTGAAATCACTTCCAAGGGAGCATCTCTGTATGACTTGCTGGGCAAGGAGGTGGAGTTGAGGGAACTGAGAACAGAAGCAATTGCCAGACCTCTGGAAATAAATGAGACTGAAAAAGTGATGAGAATTGCAATAAAAGATATTTTGGTGCAGGTTCAGAAGACAAAAGACCTGCTCAATAATGTGGCCTCTGATGAAGCTAACCTAGAAGCCAAAATTGACAAGAGGAAATTAGAACTGGAAAGAAATCGGAAGCGACTCCAGACTCTGCAGAGTGTCAGGCCAGCCTTTATGGATGAATACGAGAAGACTGAGGATGAATTGCAAAAGCAGTATGACATTTATCTAGAGAAATTTCGAAATCTGGCTTATCTGGAACAGCAACTCGAGGATCATCACAGGATGGAGCAAGAGAGGTTTGAGGAAGCTGAAAACACTCTCCGTCTGATGCAGAACAAGCTAAAGGAGGAAGAAAAGCGACTGCTCAAGAGCAGAAGTCAGCCAGGAGTGCCTGAAGCAGCCCTAAGTGATAAGCCTGCATGGAGTTTATCCCCTTCCGAGAGGCCCAGCACAGGCCTCTCACTGTTGTGGCCTCTCCCGTTGTGGAAGACAGGCTCCGGACGCACGGGCTCAGTGGCCATGGCTCACAGGCCCAGCCGCTCCGCGGAATGTGGGATCTTCCCGGACCAGGGCACGAACCCGTGTCCCCTGCATTGGCAGGCGGATTCTCAACCACTGCGCCACGAGGGAAGCCCTATTTTTAGTTTTTAAAGGAACCTCCATACTGTTCTCCATAGTGGCTGCATCGGTTTGCATTCCCACCAACAGTGCAGGAGGGTTCCCTTTTCTCCACACCCTCTCCAGCATTTGTTGTTTGTAGATTTTCTGATGATGCCCAATCTAAACTGGTGTGGGGTGATACCTCATTGTAGTTTTGATTTGCATTTCTCTAATAATTAGTGATGTTGAGCAGCTTAAAAAAAAAAAAACAAGGACCTAGAAGAACTAAAGAGCAAACAAACAATAATGAACAACAGAATAAATGAAATTAAAAATACTCTAAAAGGAATCAATAGCACAATAACTGAGGCAGAAGAACGGAAGATAAAATAGTGAAATAACTACTGCAGAGCAGAATAAAGATAAAAGAATGAGAAGAATTGAGGATGGTCTCAGAGACTTCTGGGACAACATTAAATTCACCAACATTTAAATTATAAGGGTCTGAGAAGAAGAAGAGAAAAAAAAGGGGCTGAGAAAATATATGAAGAGATTATAGTTGAAAACTTCCCTTACATGGGAAAGGAAATAGTCAATCAAGTCCAGGAAGCACAAAGACTCCTATACGGGAAAATCCAAGGAGAAAAACGCCAAGACACATAATAATCAAACTATCAAAAATTAACTACAAAGAAAAAATATTAAAAGCAGCAAGGGTAAAACAACAAATAGCATAAAAAGGAATCCCCATAAGGTTAACAGCTGATCTTTCAGCAGAAACTCTGCAAGCCAGCAGGGAGTGGCAGGACATATTTAAAGTGATGAAAGGGAAACACCTACAACAAAGATTACTATACCCAGCAAGGATCTCATTCAGATTCAAAGGAGAAATTAAAATCTTTACAGGTAAGCAAAAGTTAAGAGAATTCAGCACCACCAAACCAGCATTACAACAAATGCTAAAGGAACTTATCTAGGCGGGAAACACAAGAGAAGGAAAAGACCTACAGTAACAAACCCAAAACAGTTAAGAAAATGGTAATAGGAACATACATATCGATAATTACCTTAAATGTGAATGGATTAAATGCTCCAACCCAAAGACATAGACTGGATGAATGGATAAAACAAGACCTGTATATATGCTGTCTACAAGAGACCCACTTCAGATTTAGGGATTCATACAGACTGAAAGTGAGGGGGTGGAAAAAGATACTCCATGCAAATGGAGATCAAAAGAAAGCTGGAGTAGCAATTTTCATATCAGATAAAATAGACTTTAAAATAAAGACTATTACCTGTCGATGGACACTTAGTTTTTCTTCCATGTCCGGCTATTGTAAATAGAGCTGCAATGAACATTGTGGTACGTGACTCTTCATAATGATCAAAGGATCAATCCAAGAAGAAGATATAGCAATTGTGAATATTTATGCACCCAGCATAGGAGCACCTCAGTACATAAGGGGCAAATGCTAACAGCCATAAAAGGAAATCGACAGTAACACAGTCATAGTAGGGGACTTTAACACCCCACTTTCACCAATGGACAGATCATCCAAAATGAAAATAAATAAGGAAACACAGCTTTAAATGATACTTTAAACAAGATGGACTTAATATTCATAGGAGATTCCATCCAAAAACAAAAGAATACACTTTCTTCTCAAGTGATCATGGAAAATTCTCCAGGATAGATAATATCTTGGGTCACAAGTCAAGCCTTGGTAAATTTAAAAAAATTGGAATCATATCAAATATCTTTTCTGACCACAATGCTATGCGACTAGGTATCAATTACAGGAAAAAAAATCTGTAAAAAATACAAACAATGGAGGCTAAACAATACACTACTAAATAACCAAGAGATCACTGAAGAAATCAAAGAGGAAATTAAAAAATACCTAGAAACAAATGACAATGAAAACATGATGACCAAAAACAAAAAAACAAACTTAAGACCAAACTCTCAAAGGGGTGAAAAGAGGGATATCATTCTTTATCAAAGATCTTGTTACCAACAATACTCTGCATAAAATATCTATTTCTCTTTTAGAATGAACTTTACAATCATTTTTAACATCCAGTGCAGAACCTGATGCTGTTGGAACATGCTACAATATCTTCCAGTGGAAAAAGCTTCAGTATCTTCCAATATAGTAAGTGAACCAGTAGCAAAATAAGACTGATTAATATCAATAGTACTGTTTTGCTTAATTCTTGGATTGTATAATTACTAATTGAATTTATTTGCTTTGTGGAGGGAAATGACTTAAATCAAGAAAACTTATTTGCTTAAAGCAATGAACTTTATTTCTTGTAATTCTTCAATTTATGGATATTTCTTATTCTTCAGTTGGTATGTGGTTGATGATTCAAATGGTCTCACTAATACACAACTGCAGATAGGCTGCTTGGTCTAGAAGAGTTCAGAAGGGAGAGCGTGTGTGTCTGCTCCATGTGGTTTCTGATTCTCCAATAGGCAATTCTAGACTTTTCTTTACGTGAGCAATCTCAGGATTCCAAATAGTCATAGGAAAGCAAGACCCAATGCACAGACGCTTCCTAACCTCTACTTGGGTCACATTTGCTAATGTCCATTGGATTAAACAAGGCAAATGGTGAAGGCCAGACACAAAGTGTGAAGTATTAGACTTTACTTCTTGATGGGAGGGGTGGGAAAGTGATATTAGAGTTGTGCATAAAGGGATGAGAGGAATTTGTGGTAATTTTTGTACTCTCCCATACTAACCGAACTTGTTCAAATAATGTATGTGAGTTATGCTGCATATATTATCAATTTTGATAAGGCTTAAGGGAAAATACATACTTATACAAACTTGTTCACAGACTAAAAGGCATATCATAGACAGTAATCTAGGAACAGAGAAAAGTGAAGCGTATACTGATTGACAGTACATATTGCAAAAGGAAAAAATTATTAAAATAAGTGGTTTCTTAGTCACTTTTACTTTACATGTTACCTATCCCCGTATATACTGATTTCTTCTTTCACATTTTTTTCATAGGACACATGTTTTTGAATAGAGAATTCTGAGTATATCTAGTGCAATGTGGTAAATATCACTCTTATTCTGTCAAAATTAATCATGCATTAAACCATTCTTTCAAATGACCTTTGTGAATTATGTCCTTATAATTGTATATAAAAAGGAAAACATGGCTCCTTGACTTGGGGAGTTCACAGTCATGGGAAAAATAGATATGGAAACAATTAATTATGGTAAAGCCTGACACACTTAACTTATTCATCTAAATAGAATGGTTGAGCATAGGAACTCATCCATGTCTGTAGAATTAATTGATGTTGTATTGATGGAGAGGGTCATTCATTTCAGAGAAAATGAGTAGACAATTGCATAGCTACTCCTATGAGAGCAGAAAGGTTAAGACAATCTGGGAGAGCATCCAGGGGCACATCTGCTGAGTTCTTGAAACAGGTTATTTCAAATCATCATTAATGATTTAATCAAAGAAGAACTTCACTTCCAACAACAATGATTCATGCATCTCCAGGAAAAAATAAAATACATTTATTACAAAGGAAAAGTTGTAGAGGTAAATATAAACCTGGAATGGAGTGGTAATAATGAAATTTTTAAAAATGGATTGATGAACAGATGATCAAACCTGGATTTGGGCAGGAGGGACAACGATATAACAAAGAAAAGAATCAGAATTCCATAAGTAAAGTCGTAGAAAATAGTCATGGGGTCCAGAATAAGGAATATAAAAATAAGGAATGATGATTAAGCACTAGTTAATATTTCAGTATTTGCAATTGTAAACCACAAATGAGACTGGAGATTTAACTAAACTATAAAATATTTAGGTAGAACTCATAATTTCTTTAAATTACAGTTAAAATGTGTTGTCCATCTAAATTTAGTACATATGCTGGATTACATGGATTAGGGTTGTAAGGAATGACATTAAGCAGAAGAAGGAACAGTATTATAAATTCAAAAGGAGAAATGTCCCCACCTGCCATCTACAGTATTTGCCCTGAGAATTTAATTTAAAAGAGAACAATGATACAGGAAATCCAGTAGTTTGTGGGGTACCTCTCTTGGTACTTTTCTGATTTGAAACAATGTAGAGATGCTTTTGGTTTGAAAGGTTTATATAGACTATACTACACTGTAAAGGGCATGCACTCCTTTAAAAGGAGATAAAAGGGGCTTCCCTGGTGGCGCAGTGGTTGAGAGTCCGCCTGCCGATGCAGGGGACACGGGTTCGTGCCCCTGTCTCGGAGGATCCCACATGCCGCGGAGCGGCGGGGCCCGTGAGCCCTGGCCGCTGAGCCTGCGCGCCCGGAGCCTGTGCTCCGCAGCGGGAGAGGCCACAACAGTGAGAGGCCCGCGTAACGCAAAAAAAAAATAAATAAATAAAAATAAAATAAATAATAAATAAAAGGAGATAAAAAATAGGCATAGTCTTCATCAAAACCAAAAAATGTTATTTCTGATAATTTTGATATATTTGAAATCCTTAAATATTTCCCTGGTATGAGAGTAATGCTTTTCTTTTTCTCTACAAAATATTGTGCAAGGTAGTAGATTTCTGTGATGTACAATTTTGTTCTTAGATGTATTTGCTCCTTAACTTAGAAAAGTACCCTGATATTTGTATTCTGTTTACTGCTTTAGAGACACTGAAAAAAATTGTTTCATTTGGAGTAATCCTGTTTTATTGGTGCATTAAAAATGTGGTGCAGGCTAATGTGGAAAATTTAGTCTGTCACTTTAAATCAATAGTGATCTACAGAACTATGCAAAGTCAAGCATTTGTTCAGGCTACCTTTGCAACAAATCATAATGCCACATTAAATACTTACAGGATGTTATTAAGCAAAGAAAACCTCCTGGGGAAAGGAGATCTGTTGAAGACAGTGGAAGGAAAGCTCCATAGGCAGATATTAAAAAGCATTGTTTCAGGGGGACTTCCCTGGTGGTCCAGTGGGTAAGACTCCACGCTTCTAATGCAGGAGGCCTGGGTTTGATCCCTGGTCGGGCAACTAGATCCCACATTCACGCCACAACTAAAAAGATCCCATATGCCGCAACTAAAAGATCCCAATAAATAAACAAATAAATAAATTTTAAAAATATAAAATAAAACAATAAAAAACATTGTCTCAGAATTTAGAGCTAGTGCAGCAGGAGATGGAAAACTGGAATGATAAGCAATACAAGGTACAAATAGGTGTTTTAATAATGTGCACATTTCTTTAGAAAGACTTTCATTTTTATAAAGAAAGAGGGGAAAAACTCAGCTCTGTCACCAGAAAAGTTTGCTAATCTGAATAAGTAAATGTGTCTGATGTTCCCTAGCCACCTATCAGAAATACTTCTATCATTTCAGATTGTAAAAATGAAAAGGACTTGAGGTGGGTAATTATGTTTGTGTGTGTGTGCGCGTGTGCGCACGTGTGTGTGTCTGGTACAAAATTAGATTGGACCAATTTGTAATCTATCAGAACATTTTTTTTGAGTAAATGTAATTTGCTGTGTCAGTTATATTTTTTAGGGTAATTCATTTATTCATTATCATGTATTTCAGAAAATATTTGGTGTCTACCATGAGCCACATACTGTGCCACAAACTGGGTAGACAGTGCGGAAAAGAAAAAAACAAACAAAAATACTAGAAACAGTCTTGGTCTCTGCTCTCATGAACGTCATAAAATTTATATTCTGGTGAGGGGTACTTCTAAAGGATATTCCTGGATGTGAGGAAGCAGAAGTACCCATTAGGATGGAAACACAAAGGTCAGATGAAGTAATGAAATAATGGGTGGCTTCTTTTTTTTGTTTTTTTAAGATTTTTTTGTGGACCATTTTTAAAGTCTTTATTAAATTTGTTACAGTATTGCTCTGTTTTATATTTTGGTTTTTTGGCCACGAGGCATGTGGGATCTTAGCTCCCCGACCAGGAATCGAACCCACACCCCCTGCATTGGAAGGCATAGTCTTAACCACTGGACCACCAGGGAAGTCCCTGGGTGTCTCCTTGGATACGAGCATTCAATAAAAGCAGCTGTGTTGCGCTACAGACGCTCTTGTGGCTCTGCTGTCTTGGTTGTACTTCCGAAGTTGATATCCTCTCCTCTTCTCTTTAGTGGATCTGCTTCTGTCTCTCTTTGCTCCACCAATTTTCCAGCCTTGCTTCTTATTCTGCTGACTCCTGTCTCTGTATCATATTTTTAATTCTACAAAAGAGAGACTTAGGTTAGTTATGTACCAACTGTATCAATCAGGATTTTTATTTATGAGCAACAGTATCCACTCTAAATATTTTAATTTAAAAATTATTGATCAGCTCACAGAAAATACAGGAGGGAGCAGAGACTCAGGAATAGAGTAATGAAGACAAAAACAATGTTCAAGTTTCCTGCACAGGACACATTTGGCAGAGGGCATGAACACCTCAGGAGTCACCATGCAATCTGAACACTGGATGTTCTTACACAGCTAACCTTTGGAGGTGGTTATATCTGCCAGTTCCCTCATCAGAATGGATTCTCTGCCACACATGCTTCTTCCCAAATTTCTGTAAGCATAAGAAGAGTATTCAGATATGTTCAGAGACCAAAATTCCATTATTACATCCACTGCATTTTTCTAAATGGAAGACTACAACTTGACTGAGTTTTGGTGCAGACAAATTACAGGTCTCTTGACTCCATAAAAATCTATTGATTTTGTTGTTGTTTTGGCACCATTACTTCATCAAAGTGTTGGAGATTAAGGTGGCAGAGTCAACTGACACAAAAAAATTTGCAGAAATTCATCTGTAACTATTTCTCTAGAAAAAAGTAGCTATAGATGGTTAGAGTTTCTTAGATTTGGCTTCAATAATAATTTGGAGCTTAATAATTTCTCATCTTACACCACATTTATGGAACAATAAGTATAATGTATTTTTTAAAATTATATTCTATTGTGTTCCCTAAAACATGTATTGCAAATTGTGAAAAATACATTCCATGAAATGATAGAAAGAAAAACATGAAAGGAAAATATAAGTTGTGAAAATAAAATGAGCCCCAAAATAAATTAAGGTAGAAAATAATTGTCTTTATATTTTGCATACATGCTATCTGTGATCCCCAAATTCTCAAAATTACATTCTGAACATTCTAGAATACATTGCAAAGAAGGAAGCCTGACAAGTTTCATTATCTATAATATTCATAAAACAAAACAAACAATATGGATTACTCAATATTAGTACAACAGTTACTTTTAAAACTGTAAAATTTTAAAAACTTTTTTCAATAAAAGAAATAGTTCCCTGTGATACTTCATGAAAGAATTACTATAAAACAAACAATAGTGGCAATAAAAACTTCTTTAATGAGTGTATGGTTTTCCTACAAGCAATCCTTATGCTATCTCTTACTATAAGTTCTAGGATGTGCCAAAGCATAGTTCCGTTAAAAAAAATTACCAGGGATCAATGCACACACCCTATATGGACAATTATCTAATGATCTGCCCTAAGAAAAGGAGAGATTTTAAATATTAGCTTTGATGTTCATCTTGAAGAAGGTACACCTCCAAAGGCTGTTTATCATAACCTCCAGGGGATGCAATATGTTTTAAAAACACATATTCAGGGGCTTCCCCTGTGGCGCAGTGGTTGAGAATCCGCCTGCCGATGCAGGGGACACGGGGTCGTGCCCCAGTCCGGGAAGATCCCACATGCCGCGGAGCGGGCCCATGAGCCATGGCCCGTGAGCCTGTGCGTCCGGAGCCTGTGCTCCGCAACGGGAGAGGCGCTCCCCAACGGGAGAGGCCACAACAGTGAGAGGCCCGCGTACCACAAAAAAAAAAAAAAAAAAAAAAAAAAAAAAAAAAATCTGACAAAAACACATATTCAATACTCAGATTATTGTAAAAATAAAAACTATACAAAGCAATGATTGACAGATCTTCTGTAGATCTATACAGATTAGAGAATGAATAAGCATTGAAGAGAGTCCAAAAGATACTGCTGTAGAGGAAGTGATGGACTGTATATTTCCAGATCAGAGTCCGTAACTATGAATCTTTTCAACCATTTGGCAGATATTAATCAGAAGTAATTTTGGATTATACCCATCACCAATTATTTGTAGCATGTGTTTTTTATGTTGCTAAATGCTGTGTCAACCTGAGCTGACTTGCCAGCCTAAGTAAGATAAGAAATCTGAAAGTGATTTTCACATTTAATACAGCACAATAAAGAAGCTCTTACTACCCACACTCTATTTCTAATCCTTATGTTATCTAACGCTGTTAGGAGGCAGCTCCTCCTATCACAATTAGAAGTTGATGAGTAAAGACAATAGAGTTATATTCTGAACGTTCACCATGAGGATATTTCAAAATAGGTGACTTTAAAGAAGTTAGTAGGTTCTTAAGCCAACCATGTGGAGGGTGTAAATTGGTCAAGAGAGTGAATACATGAAGGAGAAAGCACAGATAACTACCAAGGGATCAGGAATAGTTACCTGTCCTTACCTTGGCCTTGGAAATGGAACTTAAACAGAATCATTGCAGTTAAGGGAGGAAAAAGGAATTTGTGTATCCAGCCTGAAAAATCCAAATATTATTATATAGGTAAGCCAACCACAGATAGACCTGCCAAAGGGTATTCTTAGAATAAAGGATATACTGATGATTCTTATGAGGCATATATGGCTAAGAATGAGGATAGCTCACTGAAGTGGCAGTCTTTCATCCTACAGAAGAGGGCCACCTAGAGCACTAAAGCAGGATTGAAAGAGAAATAATGGTATTTCTGGATTCCTGTATTCAGCGGGAGTAACGAACCAGTCAGTGGGGGTGTGGGGGGATGAACACAGTGTCATCAACCGAGTAAAAATCCCTAGTTATAGGGGGTATAATTCAAAAACAAAACAAACAAAAACAGAAGAAACCTCAAAAGTAATTATTGAGAGAATGAGTCCATTTTTAGCTATGTGCCAGGCCAGAGATTACAAAGCCAGCGAAGTTAGAGTGATTTGGATCACATCAAACTCTTGTCCCACTCCTATCCTTAATAGAGATTGAGAAAGAGATATGGTGTTAAAGAAGAAAAAGCCAATAAAGTTCTCTTTCATGCTGCAGAGTGTCTTGCTTCCTGACTACAGAAGGTCTTTGAAAGAAGAGGGGAGAAAAGTTTTATCTTTGAATAAAAAATGAAACATTGATTATTGTATGGATCTGGACATTTATAATTTTTTAAAATGTTAGACTGTGTTCTCTGACTTAAAGGAGTACAGGGCTTTTAATGAGCATAAAAATCATGAGGACTATAAGAATTTTCATCTAGGGTCAAGGGAAAGAAGAAACCCACCGAAAAAATGTTAAGGGGTAGCTAGAATTTAAAATATGGTTTATTTTTACTACATCCTATAAAGCATGCTTGTTTATATATCTGAAATGTGTGTGTGTGTGTGTGTGTGTGTGTGTGTAAAAATGTTAAGGGGTAGCTAGAATTTAAAATATGGTTTATTTTTACTACATCCTATAAAGCATGCTTGTTTATATATCTGAAATGTGTGTGTGTGTGTGTGTGTGTGTCAGTAGAGAACATTTTTTTAAAAAATTCTGGAATCAAAAATTATCTATACATCAAGGTCATTTAAATGTTGAAATTATCTCCCCATGAATTGGTGAAGAAACCTCAGTTTCATTCATTGTTAAAATAAATTAGCAAATCACTAATGAAAGTGATTTCTGGCAAAGCATTTACATCATGACCCAATGAACATTTAGCATCCGTAATACTTATGAATAAGAAAGAAAGGAGGCTGCATTCATATTTGTTTACAACATTACAAAATAATAGCAGTTTACTCTCATGGAATCCCAGACATCTGTACTTGTTCAAGAATATCATCCCTGCAACACACAGATAAGTGCACTTCTATTTTTTTTTAAAGCATCATAAAACTATCAGTGTCACACCTGAGGTCAGGGAAAGTGTTTAAAAGATTGAATTCAGAATGACTGAATAATAAGTAAAAATATGAAAACATGTTTTGCTTCTAATATGTGTTCCCACACAGGTCTCTTCACACCTGAATCCAACAAAGCATTCATAGATATGTACCTCAGTCAAACAGGGCACAATTTACAAACAAAATGAAGTTTGTTTTTTCATTCTGTGTTACATCACTAATTTTCTTTGATCACTTCCAGTGCATATAGCACCAACGAAACGAACTCAGGAATGAAGCTTGTTATAAAAATGGGCTTTAGGGTGCATTAAAAAATGATTGTGTAGGGCTTCCCTGGTGGCTCAGTGGTTACGAGTCCGCCTGCCAATGCCGGGGACACGGGTTCGTGCCCCGGTCCGGGAAGATCCCACATGCCGCAGAGCAGATAGGCCCGTGAGCCATGGCTGCTGAGCCTGCGCGTCCGGAGCCTGTGCTCCGCAACGGGAGAGGCCACAACAGTGAGAGACCCGCGTACCACAAAAAAAAAAAAAAAAAAAAAAAAAAAATGATTGTGTGTAGACAACAGCACATTAAAAAGAGTTTTCTTAGGAACAGATGCCAGCTGGCAGGGAATAAAGCACTTTATTGAGTTTTGTAACCAAGTCATTTTATGTGTATACTACAAATACAGTATTACATATAAGACAATTTATTGCCAGTATTTTTATGGAAACAATTCAAAACTTCTTGTGTAGATACATTCTTCTTTTCGCATTTCTGTTTTGTATATAGTAAAGAGAGTCTGTTTCAGGGGTTCTGAAGCAAAATAACAATAATTAGTAGAACCAAAAGTAGACTTGTTTATGTTGAAAAAGAAAAAAAATCCCAAACCAACAACATCGGGCAAAATATTTGTACAATGTACTCAGAGGTGAATGACTTATAAGTGAAAGCTAATTTTAAGTAATGTTTATCAAGTGTAATACATTCTCTCTATGCTTTACAAAATTTCTGTATTATTACATGTTATAAAAAATGTTGTATGTTAGAAATTATGGTTCTATTAATGGTCCAAATGGCATGCCATTTAGAAAAGATGTGGAAACACAGAAGCAGGGCAAGTATCTCTTTTTTAAAATCACCATTTCAAAAGTTTGAGGTAAGCCTCATGTCCCCTTGGAGTTTACTCTTCTATATTGCCAACTATACCTAATGTCCTTAAGAATGTCTAATCTTATGTTGTAATTTCAGCACCATACAATTTTGGCAATGATCTTAGGATAGAGTTTGATGACTGTATTATAGATTACTTGTCCCTTCCTGTTCATCTTGCTCTGTAAAATTATTAACTGTATTAGCAGATCTGAATTCTCTCAAAAGGATGAACTAAATATCCTGAAAAACCATTTCAATTAAAAAGAGAGGAAACCAAAAGAAAAGAAAATCTACCACTTGAAAACAATGAATATAATATTTTGAAAAGTCTTTAAAAACGTATATGCAGATTTGCAGGGAACTGAAGTCCACAGGGGCCACAATTAAGCAACAGCAGGATTACACAATGGAAAGCTCTTGTTAAATTGTGGGTACCCTCAGGTACTGGTCAATCTTTGTAACCCTCAGTCTTGGGGAGTGATGGCTGCAGTGATTGTATGGTAAGAAGCATAAGGTTTTTCCAACTCACTGTCCTTGGTAAAGCAAGCACGGGTATTCCATGCTTTCTTGTCAGACACTGCATACTCTGTAGTTACACCTGATACTCCCAGGAATTGGAGTCTCACTTGCCTCATGGATTAAAAATCACAAGTAGGTGCTTAATCAACCATAAATTGATTGATTGATTCCAAAAACATACATTGTGTGCCAATTTTGTAAGACTTAAAGATTCTTTTGATGGTAAGACAGGACAATGGCACTTGATTACATGAAAGGCAGGACTTTTTGAAACTTACAGCTTCAAAGTAGAGAAGGCTGCCAAGCAGGGCCACATAGCGGATTACACCCAGGGACAGGGTAACAGCAAATTGCAGCTGTACAGGGCAGTTTGTGTATGACAAGTAGCCTGGGGTTAGCTGGGTTACGTGGGCTTCCTGTGGATGGACTAATATGAATAATTTCTGGAGGAGGCAGACAGCAGCGCGCCTTCAGTTGTCTGATACATGGCTCTGGGGCAATCAGGGCTGGTGTATATTGGCCTGGAGTATGAAAGCCCCCATAACCAAGTGGTTGGAATGTGGATTTATTCAGCTGCTCAAGAAAGTGAACTAACCAGTCTAGCCAGTGTCTCAATACTAGGTCAAGACAGCATTTAAAAAAAAAATGAAACAAAAACTCTATTACAATACTTATCATATTCTAAACACTTCCAGATCCAAAGGGAGAAAATTTACAGAGCATTATGATAAAATATGAAATCAGGATTAAATTTATTTTTTAATCTTGGAAATAAATTTGTGGAGGAGGAATGCTGATATATTAAAAAACTATGTCAGGAGCTCTATAATATGATGACAGGTATTCTTACTTCCACTAATTTAAGACCAGTGGAACTCACAGGGCCCAGTCATAGACCTTTAAAGTAGAACATTTTGCAATGATATAGCTGAACTTGCAATTTTGTCTTCTGTCACCTTGCTAGTACCTGATCTTTAATTCTCCTTTGACTTTACTTCTCATTATTTCTCATGATCAGTTCCAGAACTTTGGCCTTAGTTCTGCTCTATGTCTAGCTGTATCAGCTTTGCCCCCTGTAAATTATCCCAGAACTGATCTTCAACGTCTATAATCCTAAGTCTATATAAAAGTTTTGAAGAGCTCCCTTTGTTTACTCAGTAAAAGTATTGGCATATAGTGTTAAATCATGACAGTGTTCATGGTTTGTAATATGAACACTTTCATATTATTTTTATACCACTAATTGGTAGTGTAGTATTAGTAGCCGCAATTTAATTATTGGCTGTATAGTTAGTAATATTTTCTTTTCAGTGCTCAGTGTCTTTATTTAGCACACATTATATGAAATTTAAATTTTTAAAATAAAATGTTTTCTTTCTAGAATAAAATAGTGACAAATATTTCAGTGTATGAGGGAGTTCATAGACACTAGTTTTTCCATCTTTGTTGATACATCTTTTTGTTTGCTCAATAAATCTGTTATCATTGGTGTAATCTTCTTTGTAATATAATAAAATAAATTTTCTAGGGAGGTTGAATTTCCTAGTCTAAAAATATGCATAGTTCTGATAGAAAAGATGAGTAAACAAGAAAAACAAGTGTACTGTAAAGCTTCAAAGAGATACAGACAGTTCTAAGGCACATAGCAATTTCAAGCTGTGTTGAACAGCATGATAATCTATGTTTCTTCGTGGTGATAAACATAAAATCTGAAGTGGGTATTAAACATCGGTCCAGTGTTATATTACCAAATGTGATACTCAGGTTTGGGGTGAAATCGGCCCCATTTGTCCAAGAGATTGATGGATATCTCATACCGCTAGCTTTCCCTGGAACACACCAAACTCAGCTTCATAGAAAGATAGCCTTACCTGGTGTTGGAAATCCTTTAACAACTATCATTATGTCTTTTTCTGCATTGCTCTTTGCCTGCCCACATCTCCCTCAATTCTGTTTAGCTTATACAAACTTCTCTCTCCAGGGAGTACGAAGTCAGCATCGTTCCTTACCACACACCTATTAATGTCTTTTGAGCTTTAATAATCCTCTTCAAGAATGAATAACTTCATCATGCAATTTGATCTTGATTTTTACTAGTCTCTATCCCAGTCAAACTTCCCAATCCCTTCTTTTGCCTTGGTATATATAGTCTTATTCTCGTATACTAGCGTATGATATTGAGATCTATTATTACACATATAATTATTATTACACATATGATTATTAATTATTATTACACATATAATGCTGGGTTGAAAAGCAGTCATGGTCAGGAATGATGCATGGTATAATAGAAAAGAAATGAGTTAAGCAGACTTTTTAATTTGTATTTGAAAAATTTCTGTGGGTATTAACTTATCAAGTTTTGCGATAGAAATCACTTCCTCCACCTGTGCTAAATGAGCCCCGTAGTCTTAATTGCTGATCCATTTTCAAGGACAGACCTACATTTCCTTCCTAAAAAGAGAATTGAATTCAGTGCTATAAAGAAATGAGCTATCAAGCTATGAAAAGACATGGAAGAAACTTAATGCATATTATTAACCGAAAGAAGCCAATCTGAAAATGTTACATCCTGTGTGATTCCAGCTATATGACATTCTGGAAAAGGCAAAACTACAGAGACAATAAAAGATCCGGTGGCCAGGGGTTGGATGAGTAAGCTGAACAGAGTATATCGAAGGCAGTGAAAATACTCTGTATTATACTATAATGACAGATACATATCATTATACATTTGTCCAAACCCATAGAATGTACAACACTAGGGATGAATTGTAGTGTAAACTATGAACTTTGGGTGTTTATAATGTGTCAGTGTAGGTTCATCAATTGTCACAAATGCACCACTATAGTGGGTGATGTTGATAATGGAGGAGGCATTGCATATCCAGGGGCAGGGAATACTTTCCTCTCAATTTTATTGTGAACCTAAAACTCCTCTAGAAAAATAAAAGATTTTAAAGAGAAAAAAAAAAAAAGAATTGATGACATGCATTTTCTCCTTCTCAGAGAAACTTTATTGTTCTACCCTTTTTTCACCCTTCTCTATCTTTCTTGGGTGAACTGGTTGAAATCTCTTTGCCTTTGATCCAGGTTTTCCCCTCTGCTTGGCTCTTTTGGATTGGATATGTCCTCTGAACTATAACATGGTCCCTGTGTTTGCCCATGCCCGGGGGCTTATTACCATTTCTGCTTTCTTCCAGTGCCTGTTAAACAAGGGTCAACCTAAACCTCACTCCCATGCCTAATTCTGGCTTCTAAAATTACAACCAGAGTTTAGATTTTTGCCTCCTCCTGTAATATAAAAGAGCAGTTTGTGTACTATTAAACTCTCTCTGAATTTCAGAGCAATGTTTTTTTAAAGGACATTGAGCAGCATAATTGAATCGTTTTCTATAATCATTTATGCATATATTCCATCCATTCTGTTAGGAAGTGGAGAGTAGTAAACAAAAGAAACAAAGTCCCTGAGCTCACATTTTAGAGAGAAATGCATAAAACAAGTAACATATCAGCTAGATAATTTTTTAAACTGTGATAAATCAAAGAAAATAAACATGGTAATATAATAAAGATGAACTGAGGTGGAAAGTAATTTGTGAGAAGGTAAAATGTTGTGTGATATCTGAAGAAAAAGAAGATGCCATTGATATAAATGGCCTAGGGATGGATGTGAGAGAGAGCTCTTTTGGGAAAGATATTTGTCTAATTTGAGGAAAGGAAATAATGTTCATGTGATTTGGGGAGGCGAGAGGAAGTTGGGCAAAATGATGTTAGACATGTGATGTTGTGATTATGGTAAAGTGGAAAGTTTGTAAACTGGGTCTGGCAGATTCTCACTGATGATTTTAATCTATTACTCTTGTTGCTGAATAGAAAATGGGTTATAGAGATGAAAGAATGGAAGAGAAGAAAATATAAGGTATTGTAGCAGTTGATGCAAGAAGAGATGTAAATTTAGAACTGAGTAATGGTACATGAGAAGTAGAGAAGAAAAAGGATTTGCTAAATATTTTGGATAACCTATATATGAAATAAGCTCTTATTTATGAGTAAAACAATCCTTTTCATAGGTTGTTGTAAACTGAAGGTACTTATAGAATTGAAAAGACCTGGGAAGAACAGGTTCATGGGATGGAGCAGGATGAGGATCAAAAGTTCTATTTTTATATACACTCAGATTTTAATGTATATGATTAATATTTGAAGCATTATCAGAGAGACAGTTTAATATATGTCTTTGAAATTCAGAAGCAATGTTTTAAATTGATGTTATACAGGTAAAGGCATAATATAAAAGGTATTTAAGGCCATCAGATTGCATTACTGTCTATGGTGATTATCAAAATAAAATCAGGGAAGCAGACCCATGAACAAGCCCTGAAAAAAATCTAATCTTTAATGGTTAAGTAAAAGGGGAAAATTTAGCAATGGAACCTTAAGAATATGTAGTTTAAAAAGTGGAAAGAAAACTATAATGCCATGGAAGACAAAAGAGAAGAATGTTTCAAGAAGGAGGAAGTGAACAACTATTAATTGCTCTTGATGGTTTAGATAGATGAGAGCAAGAAGGGACTACTATATTTGACAGCTTGGATGTTGTTAATGACCATGAGTAATATCAGAGTAAAGGGAACTGAAGTCATACTGGGTATGATTAAAGAGAGAATAGAGAGGTACAGGGGATTGGTGGCCAACTTCCCTCCACTTATAACACCAGCTCCAACTCCAACACCATGCCATCTAATTCTACCAAGACTTCAGGTACACATAGACTAGGGGTAATCATAAAAGAGCCTCAGGGCAGTGACAAGAAAGCAGCAGATCCTAGGAAGTGTCTTGATCCTGATATATTATCTGAGAGTATATAATATTATGGGATGAAAATGGTGACTTAAAAGAGAATAGACATTATGAAACTAAAATTATTAAACTATCTTGAGAAAACATAGACTTTGGTTCATGAGGGAGAGACAAAAACATCACCACCATCATCATCATCATCATAATAAACCTGTTTTAAGATTGTAATAGTTAAAAGCACAGATTCTAATATCAAGGTGTCTGAATTTCAATCTAGGTTTTACCAATTGTTGGTGGTAAAATTAAAATAAATCATGTAACCTCTCTGTTCTACCATGCTTCCCATTTGTAAAATTGTGGAAGCATTTATTAAAGAAATATTTCTTGAATGCTTGCTATATGCCAGTCACCATTCTAGTGCTTGGGATGCACTTGTGAACAAAACAGCAGAAATATATTGCTTTCATGGAGTTTTCATTTTAGTGTGGCTCATGACAGTCACTCTCATAGGCTTTTGCTGATGATTAAATGTGTTAGTATGTGTAAAGTACAAAGAGCAGTGCTTGGCCTACACTAAACATTCTGTAATATTAGCTATCGTCATTGCCTGGGGTTAGAGTAGAAGGTATTGGAGATGTGCAACTGTTCAAAAGTCTTAATTTACTTGGCGAGTGGAAACAGTGAGGGAACATTGTTTTGTTCTCATGTAATAGGAGAGAAGTATGCTTTGCTTGTTTATATGTACCAGGGGTGCACAATTAATGTTAATCATTGATGAAATAAAATGAAACTTAAAAAGTAGAAAAATCTTCTAGGGAAGGAAAATAAAGGAATATAAATAACCCACTTAAATCAGCACAAATAATTACAAAGTAATAAAGAAAAAATAAAATAAATGATAAAATAAAAACAGAATAAAATTTTGTTCATCATTTTGTATATTAAACATAAGTAAGTTAAGCCATTATAAAGTGTTAAATTTCTATGAAATATATTTAAAAGAATAAAGAAAATTTAAAAATAAAGGATTAGTTAAATATTTTCCAGACAAATATAAGTATAAAAAAGTAGGTATAGCAATAGTTGTATCAAACAAAAGACTATTTAAAGTTAAAAACTCTCAATAAGATGAAAAGATATTTTGTAAAATAAAAGATACACTTTTAGAAAAATACAAGTGCCAGAATTGTATGTACATAGATAACAAACTGTAAAAAATTAATAAATGGAACCTGAATTAAATAGAGTTGGGAGACAGAAGGTGGGGGTCTCGTGCCCTACAATGAGAGCAGAGCCCAACAGGAAGAAGAAAGTATCCCTATTCTTGCCTGGCAAGAGCTCAGAAAATGAGAGACAGTCACAACTCAGTCAATGAAAGACCACGGACTCTTTGTTTACAATAGCCTTCCCAACTACCGTTTCCCATCTATAAAAGAGTTCTTCTCTCCATTTCTGCTGGGGACTTGCACATGGCTGGCCATGGTTGCAGACCCTGAACTGCAATTCTTTGTTGATCAAGAACAAACCCATTTTTGCTGACGGTCTGTTTTAGATCAACAATGCCAACACATCATATATTGCAAAACTTATCAGATGTCAATCTAAATGAGATAAAATGCAATTATGTTTGGAATTTTCCATGTATTATTTAGAGACAAAGAGACTTGGTAACTGTGAAAATGAAAGTATAAAATACTCTAATCAACAGATTTAATGAAATAGATAAATATATAAACTTGTATTCCTCATGAACAATTTATTTATTTGTTTATTTATTTAGTTTTCTGTCTAGTTACCACAACAAATAGAAAAACTGAAGAAAATTTCAAATATAGAAAATATGAAAAGAATATATTCTAATCATAATACAGTAAAAATTAATATATATATTTTAAAACCACAAAACATTTTGAACCATATTCTTAGATAAGCACTGTATCAAAAAAGGATATAAAAATTGAAATAATATATTAGCTAGAAAAAACATATCATAGCCTATGGGATATAGCAAATACAAGAAGAAAATTTAGTCTAGTCAGCAAAGCTTTTTATATGTTCATTATAGAAGAGAAACTATTTAAAAATTACCTACTTCTGGGCTTCCCTGGTAGTGCAGTGGTTAAGAATCCGCCTGCCAATTCAGAGGACATGGGTTCGAGCCCTGGTCCAGGAAGATCCCACATGCCACGGAGCAACTAAAGCTGTGCACCACAACTACTGAGCTTGCACTGTAGAGCCCGCGAGCCACAACTTCTGAAGCCCGCATGCCTAGAGCTCATGCTCGGCAACAAGAGAAGCCACCGCAATGAGAAGCCCACGCGCAGCAACAAAGACCCAACACAGCCAAAAATAAATAAATAAATAAATAATTTTTTAAAAAAATTACCTACTTCTCATATTTTCAAAATAAGGAAAGAACATTTTAAAAATGAAATTAGGAAATACAAGTTAATAAAAATAAAAGTAGAAGTTAGTGCAATTAAAAATAATCTAAAGTTGGGTTTATTGTTAAGGCAAAATATTTTAAGTGATCAAAAAGCATCACTAATATGATTAATAAACAAAAAGAGGGCATAAATAGGTAAAATTATGAATGAGAAATGGGCTGTAACCTCTTAGATTTTAGAAAAGATATTAAAATAATCACAAGAGAATACCACATACAGTTCCATGGGAAAATGTTTAACATATGAGAGGAAACAGACGATTTCTTGCTAAAAAATAAAATACAAAAACTAATCCAGAAAGAAGAAAACTTGATTAGGTCTATTATTAGGGAAATATTGGGAAAGTGAGTAAAGGTCTGTCAAAAGTACACCAAAATCCATATCACATCTTTGTTATTTGTTAGCAACTAAGGTACTTCTAATCTCCTTGTAACTATTCATGACCAAGAAAGTAGATATCTTTCCCTCTACAAAGACCTGATAAAGATGATGTGAAAACAGAAAAATACATAAACTTTTTTATATAAGTGAAAACATTCTAAATAAAATATTTTCAAATAGAACCTACCAAAATATCGAAGTGATATAATCTGATTAATTAGAACTTATTTCAGGAATGAATGGACGATTCAATATTAGGAACTCCATAAAATTAACTAAATCAATAAATTAAATGGAAAACATATAGTTGATATGTTTGCCAGAAAGAGTCAAAGAGTGGGCCCTGCTCCTTAGTTGGCTCATTCATATTTTTCCTGGAGACCTCTGTCAGCAGAAGGCAAGAGGGAGACCTAGATACTGCATGACAATCTGCCTAGGGGCCATTAGGAACAATTTCTCTCTCCTTATAAGACACCACAGAGAAGCCCAGTTCTCTCAGATTATTCCTCATCCACTACTCAACCCCGCAAACCCCACCATATGCCCATGGACTCTAAACATACCTTATTCCTCATTTGGTTCTATACATATCCTATTCTAACATCTTTCCCTAACCCTTTGCATATCAGAAACTTCCCCATATCTTCAAGCCTTTTTCTGATCTTTCTTTCCCATTTATGTTCTAACAGAAATCAACCACTTTTCTGAGAACACTACTTACTCTATAGCCTCCTTCTTCCTAGTGGTGACTTTTGCATTTTATATCCCTTGGACCTCTGGTTTGATGTTGAACTTGGCACCCTTTTATTTCTCTTTGCTACATCCAAACTCTACACCCTTCCACTTACACTTAAAAGCACAGAGTTTTGTATACTAGACTAGACCACACATTATTGCTCTTTGTTTTAATAATATACAGAATTCCAGGTCCCTTGTTATTGAATATTTTAGCTCCTAGCTCAGTTTAACTCTGTAACCTTGCTCTTTTTTATGATGATTTCAATTTCCACATATATGAACTTTCAATGAGCTGATGTGGCAAATAGTGATAGTTATTCATCAAAACTATTAATCTTTCCTTTTGACAGATAGCCAGACAATATTTATAAGTCTCTTCCATGTGGCCATATGGTTGAATTACAGCTAATGGACTATTTGGCAAAGACAAGAGTCTTTAACACTACGTTTCAAAACATAGATATTATTTTGTAACTTGGAAAACATCAAATAAAATATTTTTTTCAAGGGATGAATGAAAGGTGAGAATTTTGAGACAATGCTGATAAATTGTTTCAGGAGTTACAAAGGACTAGGACAGTGGAAGCAGATATGAGGTCAAGGTAGAGCTGCTCTGTTGATGTTTCTTTGTTTCTTTTTCTGATTTTATTTTATTTCCTTTCTGGTTTAGAAAATATGTTTTAGAGCAGGTTTTTCTGTGAATGGGAATGGTCTTGTGAAGACAAAGAAATTGAAGGTCAGATGACACAAAGTAGATCAAAGTCAGAGATAGAAATACTCATACAGGGCTACTGATACAAGTTGGTGTGTTGTTTGGTAATGGGAAAAGGAGTATATTTTCTCAGATGGATTCCACATCACTAGTGAATTATGAGGCTAGGCCATCAGTTGAAAATATGGTTAGAAGAGAGGTTGAAGAGAAAAAAAAAATGGACGGGTTGAAATGAAAAGAGAAGAGTAAATTAATACAATAGACATCTCAGAGAATGGGAATGTAAACTTATGAGAAAAACGGTCTTGGACTACTGACAAGTGTTCAATATCTATTTGAGTGTTCAATATTCATTCTTTTGATCATGAAGTTAAAGTATAGTAATTAAATCATTTTTATTATTTTCTTTAGCAATACTTAACTATTCATGGGTAATCCCAGTGAAATTAGTAGTTGATTTCAATCATCCTTAGGAATTTTGTTCAGTCCAGAAAGACAGACAAGAGAGAGGGACATAAGTATTGAGTATGCCTTCAAGACCAATGAGTCAAAGGTAGGTAATAAAGAAAAGTAGGAGAAACAATAAAAAGAGGAATACCACACAGTGAATGTGCCCATGAGGCTAAAACTTGTGCTCGGGTGTTTCTAAAGTAAATGAGTTGGAAGGAGAGGTGATGATTGCAGATGGTGGAATTTTTGAAGCAGATTTTGGAGATGATGTATTTACTAGTAAGGATAAAGTTCATAATATAAATATGGGAATTGCTGGCTAAATATAATCAAGGGGAAAGTTTTGAAACTGAGAGACCAAAGAACTAGAAGGACAGGTTTTGCATGGTCTGTTCAAATGAGTTTTAGAAGTTGTCCCGAAATGCTTTATAATAAAAGTTGAGGAGACAATATTCACTAAACTCCAGGCAACATGTGTCTGCAACATTTTTTCCTATGCTATAGGCTACAAAGTAAGGATTTTCTAATATGAGCACACTGAAGTAATTCAATTTATGTCTTTATAGGGTTAGGGGAATTGTATGTAAACACTTGTTACTTAGAGTTGCATTGGGGGATCTCACATAAGGTTGAGCTATGTTAATATGTAATTTGGGTTTCTTCCCTAGATGTTAGGCATAAGGAAGATATACAGAGTTTCAAAATTCCAAAGGACCAAGTGATGCTTCAGCCATATTATAAAATATAATAGTGTTTAGAATTATGATAGGACATATATCTGTGTGATCTTGTTATATTTTGGAATATGTTCTCAAAAAAACATGTTGAAGTCCTAATCCCCAGTACCTCTGAATGTGACCTTATTTGGAAGTGAAGTTTTTTGTAGGTGTAATTAGTTAAATTAAAACAAGGTCATAATGGAATAAGATGGCACCTTAATCCAGTATGACTGGTGCCTTTATAAGGAGATAGCCATGTGAACACACAGAAACACACATGAAGATGCTATGTGAAGACAGAGGAAGACGATAGAAGATTGAAATGATGCATCTACAAGCCAAAGAACACCTGGGGCTACCAGAAGCTGAAAAAGGCAAGGAAGAATCTTCCCCTAGAGCCTTCAGAGGAAGTGTCAACTCTGAAAAATGTTTAAGAGCTGTATGTTTCAGTTTTATTTAGGAAACTTACTGAGGACTATAGCTCAGGAAACAGCCTCTCATTAGCTCTAAAGAGACTGCTCCAAAGATGTAAGGGGAGAAACCTCATAAATTTGATTTTTGGCTAGGGAATACATGCAGTGAATCATACAGCTCAGTAAGAGGTTAACGCTAGTCCCAAGGAACAAATATCTTAGTTAATGATTTAGTGCTTTTCTATGTATGGGAAGATGCAAGAATCTGGTGCATTAAAATTTTTCCTGAGATATACACCTAACTACCTAAGGGTCTTGTTTTTCCCAAAGCACAGAATGTCTAATCTTGTTTTTCATCCTGAACTCCTTCCTGGGAGCACTGTTGGACAGTGACTGCAGTGGCTAATGATTTAATCATTGTAGAACTGGATGGTGGGCAACATTCTTTGTTTTACAACACCATGGCCTTCCTAACACCATGATTTCAAACATCCAGTCTCCAGAACTGTAAGACAATACAATTCTGTTGTTTTAAGCTAGGCAGTGTGTGATATTTTGTTACAGAAGCCCTATGAAATTAGTAGAGATGGTTATACATGTTTAGGGATGTTTGGAAAGTGATGGTTACCCTCACTTCAGTTGTATAGACTTCATGCAGTTCCTTTCAATCCAAAACCAGTTCCAGTATGGGAGCTGGACTACAAATTTCCAAATGACGGAACAGGCAGCACTTGGCTAAGAAGGCTCATGTATGGGAAAAGTAAAGCAACACTTTCTAGAGGACAAAGCCTAGAGCCTGTCTCCTTTTGAGGTAAATTTCTAGAATAACAATTTACTTATTTAGAGAAGAGATTTTCTGAAACCCTTTCTACTACACAGATAGAAAACTATTTGGAAACCGATTTCTCTGAATTCTACTCTATCATGTTTTACTGGTCTATCTTTTCTACCAGAAATCTAGTACATATATTAAAAATGTATGGGGGCTTCCCTGGTGGCGCAATGGTTGGGAGGAGTCCGCCTGCTGATGCAGGGGACACGGGTTCGTGCCCCGGTCCGGGAGGATCCCACGTGCCGTGGAGTGGCTGGGCCCGTGAGCCATGGCCGCGGAGCCCGTGCCGTGGAGCGGCTGGGCCCGTGAGCCATGGCCGCGGAGCCTGTGCTCCGCAACGGGAGAGGCCACAGCAGTGAGAGGCCCGCGTATCGCCAAAAAAAAAAAAAAAAAAAAAATGTATGTACTTCTGAAATACTTTTCACTGTTCAGAACACAGTGAATATTCTGAAAATCATTCATTGAAAGTGACTGAATGAACACTAGTATAAAATTAATGCTTTGCTCTGATTGCATCACTAGCCTGTATGTCAAGAAAAGCAAACTTCATGGAGGAAGCTAGTATAATCTCAGCAGCTGTGGAGTACTAGTTAATTTGTTTCTAAAAAAATAAGATGCCTGAAATTTAAAGGAGATTTAAAGGTAGCTAAATGTTTGTGAGCACTGGCTAAATGTCTTGAGTTCAAACATCACACCATTTCTGCTGACAACAATGAAGTAACTAAGGCATTTATTTTTTATGGCATTATCATATCATAGGTCAGAAAAATGGGCCAAAAATGGTTAAATAATTCTTACAATGTCGTATATCTAGTCGGAGGCAGAGGTGGGATTTGACCCTAGGCAGTCTCATTCCAAAGGATAGCTCTTAATTCCCATGCATAGACCCTCTCATTTTATTAATTATCTCATATATCATATTTTATCAAATTACAGGATGTTCTATTTTTGCCAATTACATTATTTCACAATGCTTTTCTCCCATATTGATTGTAGAAGGCACCTTGATTTCAGAGATGTTAAAATATGAAGGAATTAAATTATGTGACTTAGAACTAATAAAATATGGTAGTTGGATCCAAATACTATAAGCTAAGTAATATTAATTTTATGGATTAGAGAACCAGGTACAAAAGAGATTTAATTACCTTGATTTGGTGCCATAGTGAAATAACAGTTAAAAATATATTTTCTCAACATCAAATCCTGTACAATGGAACACTAAGATATTCTTTAACTCAAAAATGATACACTTGAAACTATTATTTCTATATTTCTGTTTGGGAATAATTCCATTTTTAAAAATCTTATATCAGTTTTCATTGTATTTAAAATTAAAATCCTTAAAACTAAAGATTATCTTTTATATAACAGAATGTCTTACTAAAAAATCAACATGTACTTGTTACCCCCTCTTCCTTAAGGCAACTGCTTTTGTGGAGCTATTATTATAGAAATTAAGAATACCTATATTTACAAAGAGATTTCAGAGTTTAGGATTTCCAATATTAAACTTATTGATTAGGATAAGCAATGGAATTAACTATTTGTGTTTCAAGAGTTAAAAGTAAGACCTCTTGATTCTTAGTTTAATATTGAGGAGAAGGATCCTAACTCCACTTAGGCTGGATGCCACAGTGGAATCTCAAGGCAAGAAATACTTGAGCAGCTTTCTGTGATGGCACAGTGTGGCAACGCAGAGCAAAGTGGACACTGGCCCAAGAGAATGACATGAATCAGGGCTGTTGCTAGTTGGGATTAGAAGTCAGGTACAAGACCTTTGTGCACTGTGTAAGTCTCTAGATTTTGATGGACTTTGTTTTAGTTTTTCATGTATTTGGTTGTTTAAAATATATATTTTTTATAGATTGAAACTTTCTTTTTAAACCTTCCCTGACCAGCTACATTTTTTTTAAGGACTCACTTTATTTATTTATTTATTATTTTTGGCTGTGTTGAGTCTTCGTTGCTGCGCCTGGGCTTTCTCTAGTTGAAGCGAGTGGAGGCTACTCTTCGTTGTGGTGCGTGGTCTTCTCATTGTGGTAGCTTCTGTTGTTGCAGAGCATGGGCTCTAGGCACATGGGCTTCAGTAGTTGCAGCACGTGGGCTCAGTAGTTGTGGCTCACGGGCTCTAGAGCGCAGGCTCAGTAGTTGTGGCGCACGAGCTTAGTTACTCCGCGGCATGTGGGATCTTCCTGGACCAGGGATCAAACCCGTGTGCCCTGCATTGGCAGGCGGATTCTTAATCACTGTGTCACCAGGGAAGTCCCTAAAATATTTAGGGTAGAATGTGATGTAGGGGGATGTGATATTAAACCTCTTACCTATCTGAAATTTAAGTATTCCATGTGATTTTAATTTAATTTGGAAAAGGAAGGGAGATATGATCATGATATCACTGGGAGTATAGAAAAATGACATTCTAGTTACATTTGTTTTGTTGGCAGAAAGAAACAAACAAAAAGGGAGACAGAAAGAAAGATTCCTATATCACAGTTGGTCCTGGTGGAGGGGCATGCCAATGTATAGAGTTGACAGTGACAGTAATAAAGAGGAAAGGAAGGAGAGTGAGTCCCAGGGGGCTTGGAATAAGACAGAAAGAGGAACACAGAAGTTAACCAGGGTCAAAGAAGCTGATGCAGGTACTTGATAATAGAAGGATCAACTTGGGATCCTCAAAAGAGGAGCTCAAGGAACCATTTGTTTGATTAAGGTTTAGAGTAAATGTCTAAAGCTCAAAATAAACACAGAAGCAGTCATAGTGTCCATACATTTGATTTTAGTTTTTGGCTTTATTTATTTATTTCTTGATAAAACAGAGCATAGTTGCCAGTGGTGACTTTTTACTGTTAAAAGGGCTGTTTACCTTACAAACCTTACTATGCTTTGAGTTTATAGAGAAATTCTGCTATACTATGTGTGTATAAATATATATGACTGAAATGAACTAGTGGTCAAAACAGAAGGAAGACATCATTCAATACTTTGTTGAAATGTTAAACTAAGCAATGTAAAAGTTGCATACTAAGTTAAAGTATTTATTTACTTATTTATTGAGGAATTAAACCCTAAGTTCAAAACTAATTGAAAATGCTAATGTTGAGTATAAAGTGTGAAAATATAATGCTTCCACATCTAGCACATTGGTAGGGCATATAGTAAGCACTCAATTAAAGCTTTTTGAATTTCTGTTTGTATTCAAGAGGATAATATGGTCCAAGAAATTAATTTTTTCCACTTGATGATTACATTAAAAACTGTGGATACATTCAGAAACAGCAGTTTCTGAAATCAGAATAAAATCTATGCTAACACACAGATGAGGAAATAATCTATATGAATTTTAAAAATTCATGGCCCTAAAAAATCCACTAGATTCAATTCAAAAGTGGCTGGAAGAAATGTAAAAAAATGAAAAATAAATGATCTGTAATATTTGTTTGAAGACTTGTGTAAGGAGTGTATTTTGCAGGTTTGCTAAAATAAAAAGTTAATTAAACCAGTAAAATCTTTATATAAAGCAGTGTCTGCTTACAAGTAAATGAATATTTTAATGTACCCATTGTTTGTTAAGGCATTCTGTTGGGAATGGAAAAAAATATATCATTTTTAAACAATCTTGGGACTTATCTAAACTTTTTTTTCCCAGCTAGACCAGTTAAATAAATGATCCAATGTATTTTATAAAGTAGATTGCATTGTTCCTGAAATTTTCATATATTTTTTAAAAAGACACCATTTCAAAATCATATCTTGCCAAGTTTGTATTGATTTTTATGTTTATCTGAAAATGGTCACAAATCCGTGCTTGCAATATTGTTAATGACACTAATGTGGATGATGATGGTGGTACAAAACTGACAGTGATGATCATGAGGTTAGCTAATGTTTATGGCGTGTATACTTTATCCCACAGCAAGCCATAACATGGATGCTAGAATTTCCTCACTTCTCAAAAGAAGAGAGGAAACTAAGACAAAATAAATAAATTGCTCAATTACACATGAAGTTGTTGTCCAGAGCTGGAATTTGTACCAATGTTTGTGTAACTCCCAAGCCCTTGGGCTTCCCTAAAACCAATTACAATTTCTGTAATAACAGTTATATCCCTTTGTTCTCTGGTGATCCGTGAAGAGAATTACTTTGCCGGTTTGGTTATCAACATTAATTAAATAGCGTTGGAATGCCATGAAGTTAAGATATACACTAAATTACATATCAAATGGAAGACTAATAGTGACTGTGCATAAAGCTTATACATTTTGTTTTCAGATTAATTATGAGCTAGTTAAGCTATTGAACTAAATTTGCTTTCTATAAATATTTGTGAAATCTTGTTTATTTTCTAATCATAGTATTTAATTATAGTTCTTTACAATTTGACATAGGTAATGTAGTCATTACTACTAATTAAGCTATTATTTACCATGTATGCATATGACCTGGCATTCTATTAGAAACTCAAAAAACATTATCACTAAAACTAACGAGTACAGAATAGAGAACCATATTGATATTTCCTAGCACTGAAAAAGAGGAGATTCTGTTTACACACACAGAAATCACTTGCTGTCTAGAATGAAAACATTTTTCTCAATCTGATGCCAAGTATTCGACCTCTGTGCACCAGTGCCAAATCAAAGTTCAGAGACAGAATTTTGAGTGAAGTAGAAAAGAATAGCTTATTGCTTTGCCAGGCAAAGGGGGCCACAGCAGGCTCATGCCCTCAAAACTGTGTGTCCCTACCCAGGGGGATTTGGTGAGGAGTTTTATAGCAATGGTTCAAGGACGGAGTTGCAATGAAGAATGCTGACATCTTCCATTTGTCGGGGGCCTTAGTACTATAAAAGAGCTCAAAGATATTGTTATGTGTACCCCTTGAGGGGGAACCAGGACCCTGCCTCAAGTCTGAAATATTGTTTCTTGACTATTCCTCCCTTGTCTCTGCATCCCCTCCCTTCCTTGATTAGCAACTGTTTGAAAGGCTTCCATGCCCAGGAGTCCCACAGTGTCCTGCTTGGTTTCAAACCCGGTAAAAGGCTACCCTAACCTGTCATATCTTTAGGCCATTTGTTAGACTACTGTCTACATATTGGGAGCTGCTTATAATGTTATTATGTTAAGAAGACAGATAAATTTATTTAAGGATAGTGTGTTTCTTTGTGATTTTTCTAAGCTTATATTGTTCTAAATAAGTCCATTTATATATAATATACTATGTGTATATAAATTATCTGTATACTGAATGACAATAGCAGTTTACTAAAATCTGGCTATGATAAATCAGTAAAATGCTTAATTAAACTTTATACTAATGCATAGTAAGCAAAGCTTATTTTTTTAACAGAATAACCTGAGCTATTACAAGATAGATCTGTACATGTGTTTGGAACTGTATTCTTAGGGTGTGTTTATTCTTTATATTTGTGTGATATAAGGAATATATATTTGGTTTTCCTCCTTATTTCTGGCACAGAGCTCCTAAAACCCTTGGGATTTCCTGTGATGAGAGTGGTAAAGATGTCTTGTTATGTCAGTGGTATGACTTTAAGACCCACCTAAGAAGGGGGACTGGTTACCAGGAGAACCGACCAGTGATTACACATTTGGAACTTTAAGTCCTACCCCACCCTACCCCATGCCACCTCCAGGGAGGGGAGGAGTGCTTGAGGTTGAATCAAGGGCCAATGGCCACACATTTAATGCCATTTCTATGCAATGAAGTCTCTGTAGAAACCTCAAAATACTGGGTTCAGAGAGATTCTGGGTTGGTGAATGTGTGGAGATGCGGAGAGAATGGCACCCTTGGAGAAGGCATGGAAACTCCATGCACTATCCCCATGTCTTGCCCTATGCTTCTCTTCCACCTGGCTGTTTCTGAGTTAGCTCCTTTTATAATAAACTGGTAATTTAATAAGCAAACTGGTTCTCTGAGTTCTGTGAGCTGCTCTAGCAAATTAATTGAAACCAAGTAAGGGGTCATGGGAACCTCTGACTGATAGCCGGTAGATCAGAAGTATAGGTAACAACTTGGACTTGGGATTGGCATTTTGAGTTGGAGGGGCTTGTTAGGACCCCTAAATTGTAGCCAGTCAAGTCAAATCTTGCAATTGGCATCAGAAAATGGAATTGGGGGTGTGAAGGCAGTACTGTAAGACTAAATCTTTAACCTGCGGAATCTGATGCATGTTAGAATGGAGTTAAATTGTCGTACACCTAGCTGGTGTCTGAGAATTGCTTGTTGTTGTTTTGGGGAAAAGTCCCACATATTTGGTTACCCAAAGTGTCATAAGTGAAGTGTTTCCTATGAGAAGTAAAGGAGAGACACAGGAGAAAACATAGTAGGAAAGAACTGGTTTTTTTCCTATATAGGAAGGAAAAATCTGGGCCTTTCTGTATTTTCATGTGCTTGTGAGAGGTATTCATTTATTTTTTATCTCTAACCTTTTATTCCTCCTGAACAAATATAATTTGGGGGGTTATAGATAATATACAATATAATGAATCATCTTCATGCATCATAGCATACTTCACAAACTGACGTGCATATTGTGTGTATCCACATGGTATTATCTGAAGTACCCACACTTTAGGTACTCCCCCCACCACACACTCACACACACACCACACACACACACACTTTTATGATCAAACTGTCACCTCAATATTTGCTACATCTGCAAATTTCCATTTGTAAAATGAGAACAAATATCATTACGGTTTAGCAACTATTCTAATTCTCTTAGAGATTGGCCTGACTCTGAATCTGTTGCCAAATGCAAGTTCATGTACAAAAGGCAAAATCTGGGGTGAGCGCTGCAGGGTGTGTGACTTTCTTTGGTTGGTTGGTGGTGAGATAACAGGGTGGTATTCTAGGAATCTTGTGCTTAGCCTGAAGTTACCATCCTCCACCTGGGTGGGGGCCTTAGTTCCTACAGAAGAACTCAAAGTTATTGGTTATGTATATTCCTTGTGGTGGAACCAGGACCCTGCTTTATTGCTGTACTATTATTTCTTGACTGCCTCTCCTTTGTTTCTGCATTCCCTCTCTTCTCTAATTAGTAATTGTTTGAATATGCCCTTTGGAACTCAGGGAAGGTCTAGGAGGCTGAAGTCTTTTTCCTATAAACAAGACAGGAGACACAGACAGGCTTTTGTACCCAGGAGGGCCCCACAAGGTCCTGTTCAGTTTCATATCCAGAGAATACTTTATTGGTTTGATTTTCATTTATGCATCCAAATATGAAAAATCATACATGATGACATTGCTGTTTTCATTACTTTAGTATTAGGATAATCAGGTTAATCACTCATAATAAAGAGGTTTATGCTAAATGGTTACATTTATGTCATTAGGCATCAAATACTACAAGATGCAACACCAAGAAAAACATGAGTGTTTTGATTTATAAGGGAATTATCAGATGCAGGATTAACCTCCAAGCTTTTAATATGTTTTACTAAAGCTTTATGTAGTATAAATATATTAATTGGCTAAAAGATAAGGAAATACAACCGTAATAAATGGCTCTTCAAAAGATTATAAGAACCTGATTTTTCTTACAGTTGGAAAGCCTCTGGTATAATGGAAAAACTATGCCTCTTACATTACAAGAGGTTGATCCACTCTTTTCACATTGTTGAACAGATTCAGCAAGAAAGGTCTTGAACAAAGGGCAGAATAAACCTTCATCTTTGCATTTGAATTTAGACTCAACAAACAGTAACCAAAAAATCCCCAAACATTTCTGCTAGGTTGGGTAGAGGTTAAATTTTTGCTCTTACAGATGTAGTCACTGGATTAGAATACTATGTTTCACTGGGTTAGAATTCTACTTTAAGAAATCATATGAAATAAAAATACCAATGGGAAGGGTAATAAATTCATTCTAACATTAAGGATCCTTAGGGCCGGTTTTGCTCACCATTGTATTGCTAAAGCATAGCACAGTCTAAGACAGGTATTAATCATTTTATAAAAAAATAAAAGCATAAATAAATATCTTTTGGTGAAGAAGCAGATTCCAGAGGCAGAAAGATTGAGTTAACCTTAGTCATAGTTGACTGTTGGAACATTATTTAATTTTCCTGAACCTTAAAATTCAAGTTGTAAAAATGGACATAAAATGTAGAGCTCTCAAGGTTATTCCAAAGATGGAGGGAAAGAGTGGTGCAGTATGGTGCAGTAGGCTATCAGTTAATATTAATAATCATTAATGTGATTCATTTTGCACTATTAACAGGAACATATTACTAGTATGCTGGGTGGCTAGGAGGTAACAGAGAGGACGTGTGTGAGGTAAAGCTACAGTAAGGAATACCATCAAAACAAACTGTGCCTCTTTTTATGGATTCCTAAGTTACTAAAAAGCCAAGGTAATATTTAGGACTATTTTATCTGTTCAAATTCAAAATTTTGATGAAGCTTTTGCCCTTATATCACAAGAACTAGAACAGTTTGTTCAGGGAAAAGGGCAAAGTTTTCCTGCTAGAGGAAGTTAAGTACTAAGTGGTTAAGAAACAAGGAAGACGGTTCTGAATAGACTCTAGAATCTCACAACGCTCTAACTGAGCAGGAAGGTATTAGACTAGAACAAGTACTCTTAGTTTTTTGGCTGTTTTATAGGAACCATCTGTCTCTAGAGTCTTCCTACCCACATGTGTCAGTTACTTTGTCTAGGTTACCATGATAATTTTTTGATTTGGAAACAATCATTACATCAGTCATATCAAGACATGTTAGTGTCTAAAATATGCTTCCATTGCAGTCCATGTATAAAGCTTCGTTTGAAGTTTATTTCTGTCATGGAAACAAGGCATTTCAAAGAAAGATATTTACATTTCAAATAGATGTTTGCAATGCTTGTACTTTCTTCAGTAGTTTATAATTCTATCAGTTGGTTATGAAGTGCTGACACTGAAATACAGAAGCAGAAAGTTCCTGTTCTCTCAACTTCAAAAGTATCTAAATTAATTCTGGCCCTGGTCAGTAATGGACATGCCAACACTCTGCATGCTATCTGGACTCAGAGGGAGGTTGTTTTAAAATGGCTTGAGACTCATAAAAAACATGTTTATACTAACACAAAAGCAAACAATCTCACCTCTAAAATTTTCACATGTTAGGAATGCAACTCATTTATTATTAAACAAGTCATTGAAGGATATGGAGGAAGCTTGTGTAAATAATTGGGCTACCATAGTGTGTGCTTTCACAGGCATGTGTGGGAGGATAGGGAGTTAGTCCCTATTTTGTGAGCTGGAATTAAGTATTAAATAATTCATTTACAAGTGCATTATATATAATGTGTATATTTAATATTATATAGTAGATGTGAGATACTATATTGCTTAAAATCAAAAACAAACAAACACCAGCCTTGAAAATTCCCTGAGCAGACAAAGCCAGTTTAATCATACAAATAAAGCTTAATTTAGCTTATTTTGCAAGACTAACTTGACCTGGGTCATTTCTTGCTTATGCCTCCTGAAATCAAGCAAAATTTGAACTGTTTCCCAAGGTTGACATGAGGTAACCACTGAAATTTCCAATATTACAATCAATCACTGGAAGAATAAACAGTCACTGCTTTCTCACTATATAAGCTGCTTTATAACAGTGTACCCCTGAGCCTCATTCCATATTTTGGTTTGAGTGCTCCTGGCTTGCAAACTGTCTTTTTACTGTGTGCACAACAAACTTTTACTAATTAGTATTTCAGTGATTTGTTGGTTATACTTCAGCTATTTCTGAACCTTTGAATATATATATATATATATATATATATATATATATATAGTCAACCTGTGAATATATTTGAATATATATGTATGTGTGTTGTGTATGTATATATATATATATATATATATTTCTTTTTGGCACTCTAGAAGTGAATTTTTATCCATTCTCTTCAACTCCCGTAATCCATTTGCTAACACAAAATATGTATTCAATAAATGTTTATTGAATGAATGCTTGGTTCCCTTTTAAGTAATTCTGGAATGGTAGGGCAATTATCCTTGATGATAGGTGACTTGCTGTTCCTATCCACTGAGATAAATAAATTGGAGTAAATGGCCACATAAATAGAAATAGAATGGTGCATATAGGAAAAAAATAATTTGGCTGCATTAAAAAAATAAGCAAAAAGGATAAAAATAATGCTCTGAAGATGAGCAACTGCACAAGAACTCATTTCCTCCTGGTAACAGGAAAATCAGTGCTGTAGTTGGAAGAAATGAGGCAGTATAGGTTCTGTGAGACATGCCATCAGTGCTGCAGTATAAAGTGAGCCAATAAAACTAATCTACAACGGGCTTTTAGATTTTGACTGGATTGTAGATTGCAAGCATTTTGTGAGGTTTTTGTGAAAATAGCAATTGATTTCCCCTCTAACCAAGCAATTTAATCTATGGTACAAGTTGCAAAGCCAGCTGTGGAATGATGGGTTTCCCTGCAGGATCAGTGAGCTAGAAGCAATACACCTGCCACCAGGCTTCTAAAATAATAATTTGGCAAAGATAATTTTAATAGGCAGGAATAAAGGTTAACAACCTTTGTTAAGGCTCTTTAGAGTAAGAATGATTCAAGTGCCCCATTCATCTTCCCATTCCTTCCTCTTTCAGTTTTGTTCCATTCGGTGCTAAGCAGAAATTGAGACCAGCAGGTTTTAAGTTCCACATTTCATCATGCTGGTTCAAATATGCATGTATTCATGCAGAATATGTTAAATGTATGGCATACTCTGAGCACTATGCCAGAAAATGGGAGGTAAATATGAGAGAAGCAAAAGATCTTATACAAGCAAGGAGAAAAAAAAAGCTGAATCTGCATTGAGAGACCAGACTGAGTAAAGTATCTATTTACAGATCTTGCTTTTTCCCTTTTTTTTTTTTTTCTTCCAGGAAATAGTAAAGCTCTGGTTGTTTTTTGAGAAGTTGCTACTGAACTGAATTTGAGTCTGCTTGCCTGCCTTGTAGCAAAGCCAATCTACTGACACCAGGTTGTGGTTAAGGAAGCTACAGCATTTATTTTCAGGGGCCCAAGCAAGGAGAAAAGGCAGCTCATGTTCAAAAGACCCAAACTCCCCAATGGCTCTCATGGAAGGGTCTTTAAAGGCAACATTTGGGATGAGGGTTGCAGCTCAGGAATTTTCTTCTAATTGGTTGGTGGTGAGGTAACAGCATGACCTTTCAGGAATCTTAACCATCAGCCTTCTGGTTGTAGCCAGTCTGGGGTCTATGTGCTCGTGGTCAGCATGTAGTCCACCTTCTTCCCTCTGGGTAGGGGGTCTTAGTTTCTGCAGAACAACTGGAAGATATGCATCACATTGTTATGTCTATCCCTTGAGGAGGAACTAGGACTCTGTTTTATCCCTGAACTATTGTTTAGGCTATCGCTACTTTTCTTGCTTAACTGCTTTTCCTTTGTCTCTGAATTCCACCACTTCTCTAATTAGTAACTGGTTGAGTCTGTGCTTTGGAACTAAAGGAAGGCCCAAGAGACTAAAGCCTTACTCTGCACACAACAAACAGGGGACACGGAGGCAGGTGGCTTTTGTACCTCTGTGGGCTCCACGGGGTCCTGCTCGGTTTCACTCCCCCCTTTTCTTTGATACTCTTCAGTCCTGAGGGGAACAGGGTTGGGACAAGAACGGAAGTAAAGTTTTGGATAGAGAGGTTAATCGTAAACTTGGCAGGGTAACTCAGTTTTAGGGAGACTGGGTTTCATTAACACTACAGCATAAATTAGATATGGCTTGTAGTAAGTTGTGAGATTTTCATACTGGATCACAGGGCGATGGACTATAACTAGACTTTATAGCAATTTGTTGTTCAGGTTCATATCAATTTCAAAATTTCTCAATAGCAGGTTTCAAGTTTGCACAGTGTTGTGGATGGCACTTAACTTGTGGCTGTGTTATGATACATAATACTTGTAATTTTAGCCAACATTTATTGAGCCTTAAGTAAGCAGCAAGCACTGTTCTAAACTCAGTAGACTGAAAGATATATGTTCATACCATCTGCATGACATTGTGTATTTCTGCTTATTTTAGTTTTGGAGGGGTTTTTTTAGGTATACTTTACATAGAGTGAAAGGCACAAATTTAATATTTATAATTCAATGTATTTGACAAATGCATCCACCTGTGTAACTGACACCTCCTCTATTTCCAGTACCCAGAACCTTCGCTCTCACTCCTTCCCAGACAATTCAACATCCCTCCATGGTACAAGCACCATAGATTAGTTTTATATATAGTCATCCTTTGAATATATTTGTGAATATATGTATGTGTGTTGTGTGTATATATATATATATATATATATATATTTCTTTTTGGCACTCTAGAAGTGAATTTTTATCCATTCTCTTAAACTCCCGTAATCCATTTGCTAACACAAAATACGTATTCAATAAATGTTTATTGAATGAATGCTTGGTTCCCTTTTAAGTAATTCTGGAATGGTAGGGCAATTATCCTTGATGATAGGTGACTTGCTGTTCCTATCCACTGAGATAAATAAATTGGAGTAAATGGCCACATAAATAGAAATAGAATGGTGCATATAGGAAAAAAATAATTTGGCTGCATTAAAAAAATAAGCAAAAAGGATAAAAATAATGCTCTGAAGATGAGCAACTGCACAAGAACTCATTTCCTCCTGGTAACAGGAAAATCAGTGCTGTAGTTGGAAGAAATGAGGCAGTATAGGTTCTGTGAGACATGCCATCAGTGCTGCAGTATAAAGTGAGCCAATAAAACTAATCTACAACGGGCTTTTAGATTTTGACTAGATTGTAGATTGCAAGCATTTTGTGAGGTTTTTGTGAAAATAGCAATTGATTTCCCCTCTAACCAAGCAATTTAATCTATGGTACAAGTTGCAAAGCCAGCTGTGGAATGATGGGTTTCCCTGCAGGATCAGTGAGCTAGAAGCAATACACCTGCCACCAGGCTTCTAAAATAATAATTTGGCAAAGATAATTTTAATAGGCAGGAATAAAGGTTAACAACCTTTGTTAAGGCTCTTTAGAGTAAGAATGATTCAAGTGCCCCATTCATCTTCCCATTCCTTCCTCTTTCAGTTTTGTTCCATTCGGTGCTAAGCAGAAATTGAGACCAGCAGGTTTTAAGTTCCACATTTCATCATGCTGGTTCAAATATGCATGTATTCATGCAGAATATGTTAAATGTATGGCATACTCTGAGCACTATGCCAGAAAATGGGAGGTAAATATGAGAGAAGCAAAAGATCTTATACAAGCAAGGAGAAAAAAAAAGCTGAATCTGCATTGAGAGACCAGACTGAGTAAAGTATCTATTTACAGATCTTGCTTTTTCCCTTTTTTTTTTTTTTAAAAAAACATCTTTATTGGAGTACAACTGTTTTACAATAGTGTGTTAGTTTCTCCTTTACAACAAAGTGAATCAGTTATACATATACATATGTTCCCATATCTCTTCCCTCTTGTGTCTCCCTCCCTCCCACCCTCCCTATCCCACCCCTCTCATGGTCACAAAGCACAGAGGTGATCTCCCTGTGCTATGCGGCAGCTTCCCACTAGCTATCTAATTTACATTTGGTAGTGCATATATGTCCCTGCCACTCTCTCACTTCATCACAGCTTACCCTTCCCCCTCCCCACGTCCTCAAGTCCATGCTCTAGTAGGTCTGTGTTTTATTCCCATCCTACCACTAATCTCTTCATGACATTTTTTTTCTTAGATTACATATATATGTGTTAGCATACGGTATTTGTTTTTCTCCTTCTGACTTACTTCACTCTGTATGACAGACTCCAGGTCTATCCACCTCATTACAAATAACTCAGTTTCATTTCTTTTTATGGCTGAGTAATATTCCATTGTATATATGTGCCACATCTTCTTTATCCATTCATCTGTTGATGGACACTTAGGTTGCTTCCATGCCGTGACTGTCTTTAAATAAAAACCATTATTTCTCCTACTGGTTCCTTGGCTGCTGCTTCTGTTGTACAGATCTTCCTCAACTTACCATGGGGTTACGTCCCAGTAAACCCATGGTAAGTTGAAAATATCATAAATTGAAAATGCATTTAATACACCTGACGTGTCAAACATCACTGCTTAGCTTCACCTACATTCAGTGCACTCAGAACACCTAGGTTAGCCTATAGTTGGGCAAAATCATCTAATGCAAGGACTATTTTTTAATAAAGTGCTGACCATCTCGTGTAATTTATTGACTACTGTACTGACAAGCAGAGTGCTTGTCTGGGTCCGTGGTGGTTGCATCTATCCGCTGTCTCCTGGTGTGGTCGCGTGGCTGGTGGGGAGCTGGGGCTTTGCCACCCAGCATCAGGAGGAAGTGTCTTTCCCCATACGGTGGGCCCGAGGAAAGCTCAAAATTCAAAAGTCGAAGTAGTTTCTACTGAATGCGTATTGCTTTCGCATTACTGTAAAGTTAAAAAATCCTAAGTTGATTTTCTTACTCGTGAAAAGTATATTCAGTCACTCGGTAATACTGATTTCCGTTCAAGAACGCTATAGTCGAGTTGGAGAGAAAAGATGAACACACAGGAGGAGAGGCAAAGAATTTCCCCCTGAAAACTGGTTGGTATAGCGTGCTCTAGGATCTCAGAGGGAAAAGAATCAACAGAGGGTAGTCCTGGAGGGCTTTACGGAGGAGGTGGGAATTGAGCTTGTTCTTAGCGGATGGTTAGTATTGGAGCAGCTGGAGAGAACAGAGAGAGAGGGAAGGCGTTGAAGATGTGGAACAAGACGGATAAAGCGTGGAGGTGAGCAGAGAGCTGCGTGCTTGTCCCAGCCAATCCTGATGAACTCAAGTGATTAGTTCAGAACCGCTCCCGTGGGGGTGTCATCTCCATCCTCAAGGACCCCAGGAGTGGAGGCAGAGGACAGGTGGCGAGGAACGAGCGCAGCCCTGGGCCACGGGGAAGGTTCACCCACTGCACCCGGATGCCGAGGGGGAGGGGCTCCGAGGAGGGAGGGATGCTCAGGCGGGGACAGCGCTGCACAGATGCAGGGAATGGGGGGCGGGGCTGGGGG
>NC_041222.1:54326843-54328886 GCF_002837175.3 Physeter macrocephalus
TTCTAAGAATTTGTCCATTTCTTCCAGGTTGTCCATTTTATTGGCATACAGTTGCTTGTAGTAATCTCTCATAATCTTTTGTATTTCTGCAGTGTCAGTTGTTAAATCTCCTTTTTCATTTCTAATTCTATTGATTTGAGTCTTCTCCCTTTTATTCTTGATGAGTCTGGCTAATGGTTTGCTTTTTCCCTTTGAAAGTGGAAATGGTGGGTGCTCAGGTATTGTGCTGGGCTAGACTCTGGAGGTGAAACTTCTAATGAACAACTCTTCCCCAGCCATTGCCATGAAGAAGTCCCCTGCCTGAGGCTGGAGTCTTTTATGAGGAAAACACTTAGTAATAGGTCCCATTACTAAACAGTTAGTAATAGACTGTGCAGAGGGAGGAGAAAATGGACTGGGAAAAAACTACTGGAGTAAAGATGAAGGAATGGGAGTGGCAGTGACAGGGGGGAGATATCCTGTGTGAGCAGTGAGTCACATATAGCAATCTCTGGTAGCTGTAACAGAGTGGATTGCTTCCACCCTTGCCTCTTGACACTATATTTAAATTCACTCTTGTGGGTTCTTGCTGAGAACCAGCATCACATTGTGCCAGAAAGGCCACATGTAATTTAGCAAAGCCACAGCTGCAGGATGCTAGGAACAAGCCTGCCAAGAACTGCCATTGACTCTCATCTCTTCCTGATATTGAGTGTCACTTTGAGCAACACATAGCTATATGATAATTAAATAATTAATACTAATTAAATAATAATTATAAATTATATTTTAAATATAAATAGTTTATAATTAAAATTATAATTAAATAATAATAAAATAATTTAACAATCATCATCATCATTATTATGTTAACCTATTACTTGTTTAACACTTAAAATGTTTCACATATGGGCTTTCCTGGTGGCGCAGTGGTTGAGAGTCCGCCTACCGATGCAGGGGACACGGGTTCGTGCCCTGTCACGGGTTCGTGCCCTGGTCCGGGATGATCCCACATGCCGTGGAGCGGCTGGGCCCGTGAGCCCTGGCCGCTGAGCCTGCGCGTCCGGAGCCTGTGCTCCGCAGCGGAAGAGACCACGACAGTGAGAGGCCCGCGTACCGAAAAAAAAATAAATAATAATAATGTTTCACATATTGTTTCCAGTACTTTACTTGTATTATCTTAATATATCATAATAAGAAAACCTATTTGGTAGAAGTTACTAATATCCCTACCAATGAACAAAGATACATAAAAATAGTATTACTTACCCAGTGTCATGCAGGTATTAATTGTTAAAGATATAATTCAAAACCAAGTGAGTGATTCTCAAATATAGAATATTTTGACATATGCTAAATAAATGCAAGGAAAATATAATATTTCAATTGCCATGAAGAGCAGTACAAAACAATCTAAGTTTTCATATGGCTTTCAACTCCTTTATATAGTAAAACGTTCAACTATTAGGGGTCAAGGGTAGGATAATATCACAGACTGTGTGTGAAACAGATACTGGCCTATATGCTCTCAGAGGCAAAAATTCTCATCACCATCCTATCATTAGTGACTCAATAATTCCCAAGTAGACTGGTATCCAGGAAAGTGTGCTTCTCTTGAGTTCCTGGTTTATTTTCTCAGGAATACAATAGATTTTTTCTTTTCTCCCTTGTTTTGACTACAGTGGAGCTCAGAGCAAATGTTGCTGTGGTCTTCCTCTAGAAATTGTACCCAATATTATTGAATGCTTCCTTAGATAGTAATTTTATCTTTGGATTTAAATTAAATTTACATTCTATTTTTCACTGTCCACATGCATTTATTAATTTATGTACTTACTAAATTAAGTCCATCATTTATTTTCATGGATTTTTTTCATTGTTCAATTTACAGTATTGATTTTTCTCTATGTTCCAAAGATGGAGTAGCTCATAATTGAATAGTAACTGTTCATCAGTTTTTTCTCTAATGCTGAATTGCCATTTTTAAGTAGAAAATGTTCTTATTTAAAATAATGTTTTGGGGCTTCCCTGGTGGCGCAGTGGTTGCGCGTCCGCCTGCCGATG
>NC_041222.1:54329043-54373065 GCF_002837175.3 Physeter macrocephalus
TGCGCGTCCGGAGCCTGTGCTCCGCAACGGGAGAGGCCACAGCAGACGGAGGCCCGCATACCACAAAAAAAAAAAAAAAAAAAAAGTTTGTTTTGTTTTGGTTTTGGCTACCACTTCTCATAAAGGACATAAATGAGAAAATGTATCTAACTGACATTCATTCTTATCAACAGAAGTGTTTTTTAGTTGTATATTTTCTAAATGAAGGATCTCAGCGTTGAGTCATTCATACTGCTTTTAGCTTCCTACCAGAATCAAAGGCCTGAAGACTGTACAGGACATTCCTGTGATTCTTCAGATGATAAGGCCTAGTCCTGGCATAATTCATAAGAATTTTCAGAACACTTACCAGATTCTGTGCCTTTTAGCATATTGGTCTCTAAAATCTTTTGTATAGCCCATCTGCAGCTTACAGACCGATATACTAATCCTTACACAAAAATCAAGGAGAGTTTAAGCCTTGTGTAGACACGGGTAAAGTACAAACATCATAGATTAGGAGATAGTCCAGAAGTGGGAAAACAGATGTCAGAGGACATGAATGGACTGAAAACGTATTGAATTCAGTTGCCGAGATCTAGTCTACTATGAAGATCTTTTTCTATCTCTTTCTGTCTGTCAAATACATTATTTGCACCATAAATATGTAAAATAAATACTCATTATAAATTTTGACAAATATAGAATATAGAAAGAAGGAAAAAGTGGCCCATAGTTCTACCATCCAAAGACAATTCTTAATATTTGTATATACAAATATGCCCTCTTTTCCAAATCTCTTGTATCTTGAGTTCAAGTAATGCAAATATGGATATTAAGTTCAAATATTGAGGTATACTGTATTGTCCAAATATTGAGTTTCATATATCAAGTAATGAGATAGCAAGAGATTCACATAAAATGTCTGAATCTATTTGGTTACTAAGTTCTATTACTGAGAATTCAAAAAGTATATTTCCTATATTTGTTTTTTAGATATTTCAAGTATTTGCATGTAATGTGTAAAAAGTAACAAACCAGCGTGCAATGTATAAATATACATATATAATATTACTATAAAATATGTAATTCTTGTTTAGTTTTTAAAATTAACATCATAAGATATTATATACCCAATTGGATCACTGTAGAATGTTCTATAGTATGGAATCTTATAGTTTGCTTAATCATTTTCCTATTCTTAAACTTTTAATGTATGCTTTTTGCCAAAGTGTTAATCTATTATTAATTATGCCACAAAACTTTCTGTGTGTGTGTGTGTGTGTGTGTGTGTTTCACATTCATTCCTGAGGATAGATTCCAGAACTAGACTGACAAGATCAAGAAATGCCAGTTTTTTATGACTCCCTTTACAAATTGCTTAAGAGGTTTTTTAATCATGGAATGATTTAAATCCACATATTTAATTATAATAGAGTCTTTTATCAGCATAACCAATTCTGTTATATTTCACACTGTTCTTTATGAGGCATACATTCTGCCTTAAGTTTGAATTAGTTTACTATTTCAATTACTAGTTGGATAGGTTTCCACACTCCCCCACATATAGTTTTTAACCATATGCTTTCCTCTATCTTTATAAATGAAAAGTTTGTTGTTTATTAATATGCGAATTTCCATATTCATTATTATAGGGATCAGTAATTCCAAAGTTGTTTTGGTATGGTGTATTAAAAAATACAAAGATAAGATTAATAAGCAGAATTCCCTATGTTATTGCCTTTTAATAAAGCTCAGATATTTGCCATTGAATAGTTCAGATGATTGTTTTTCTTAAAATTAGTTATCTCATTCCCATGTCTTTTCACAGGATTAACATATATATTTTTTGGACTCCGTGTAGTAATAACTTAGATAATAGGGTAATGTGGTATCATGAACACTCAAATACATTTAATTTATTCATTTTTTTAAAAATTTCTTGGATAAAATGTAGAGTGTGTCATGGTAGAGGGATTTAATCCATTGTGTAAAAAGAGCATTGCCTAAAGAAATTTCAATTTTTATTCCTATGTGTTTATTAAAGACAGAACTTCTTACTATTTCTTATAACTTTTTAATGTTTTCTTAAGTATATCATGAAGTTTAGCTTATCTGTGCTAAATATAGTAAGAAATATATTAGAGTTTCTTTACATAAATTATTTACAAAAACATACCACATGAATTTTGAATGTTATAAATTATGTAATACCTTTTATAATTGCAGATGTATGAGCAAAAGTAACTTCAGAAATTATATTTACTATTATTGACATAAATTCACTTGAGTTTTCCTGTATCACTTAGAAACATTCTTTCTGCAGAGATTTCTAAGTACATTTTTTGGAATAAATAATTTTATTAACTGTGATACCCCAAAAGTTTGATGATTAGCAAAATACTCTGAGCTGTCCCATGAAACTTTTGAAAGTATACCTTCTCTTCCTGTAGTAGTTTGTCAGATCTTATTTACCATGACCTTGGTATGTCTTTTAATTATATCTCTAATTATCGCATGACAATGCATGTTTCAAACCATCTTTCTATCATACTGATTGGTGAAGAATTTTGGATTTATAAGCTATTAAAAAGCCATTCTACAGTGTGCCCTGCAATTAATTAGAAGCCAAGTAATAATAAAATGCAATTAACTCAATGACTACAAGTTTTTTAAAAATCACCTCATGAAAAAGAAAAACAGCGTTAAGTCAGAAGGAGAAATAATTTTCACTCCAGGAAGGAATGTAAAAAAAGAAATTCTCTGCCTCCTTCAGTCCATCAGTTCTTATCACCGTCAGCCATTTTAATTAACATGTTAATAAATTCCCTGTAGTTTTAATAGCAAGTGACAATTGCAAAGTGCAAGCAGAAGTAAAATCTAACACAGTAAATTTGTTACTTGTAAAAAATATCTCTATTCCCTAGTCAACCATAACTCGCTTTTTTTCTCCTCTCTCCCTCTTAAGGGAAAGGTTGCTACTTGGAAGAAGATTTAAGCTTTAACCCCACATATTAAGCAGAATTAATGATCTATTTGCTTAGAAGCCATATATTAGCTCCAGTTTATCTATCCACTGGGTAAACGGTAGACATTACTTGGTTACTATGATAGATTTGAATGCAGGGAAAAGCATCAATCAGTGTTGGCAGCTGATTAGTTGTTGGTGTCTTTGACAGGGTCTTCCATCTCACTGAATGAAAGCCAGCTGATTGCTCTCACTTCTCTCTACATCCATTGCCCTCCAAGCTACTATTTTACATAGCTAATGCTGAGGGTGGAAACTTCTCTGTGTCAGTTAACAGTGAATTTCTCCCCTTTGCTTGTTATTACATCCACGTTGGTCTCCTATTTCAAATTACAGAATGAGGGTGATCAGCAGTGTGTGGAAATGTGAACCTTTAGGAAGCAGTGAGTAGCAATGGGTGAAAACAGTTGTGTTTTAATAATCATATCTGTTCTCCTTAAGGCAGAAAAGTGACATAAAGTGTACTTCCTTTGATGACACCATAAAAATTAGGTATATCAAGATTAAAATTGTCGATAGTTGAGGAATAAAATATTGTAATAACAGGAAAACGTTACTCTTGAGATGAATTCAGGTTCTGCAAGTACAATAGTAATTAGCACTAAAATGACCATTAAATTTATATTTATTTCCTCTTAAAGTTTGCTCAGGCCAACCTTTTATTAATAGGATATGTATTCAAACTCCATTATGAACACTGTAGCTTACCTGTGAGCCTGAAGAACAGATGGAGTAAATTTATTTGAGGGAATATTTGAGCAAGTGGAAATTATATAAATTTTGAGTTTTTTGACACCCAGAATTATCTAGCATATGTGCAAATCTTGTCACTTAACACAAAGTCAGAAGGAATGAATCATCTGTAATTAGAATTAAGGATTATTTAATCATTTTAAATTTTATTTGTTTACAGGGTCAGGGTGATAGTATCAAGTACTAAGAAACCATTTAGATATGATTCAAATGACATTACATAGATTAATAGCAATGCAGTTCCGTATTGTTCCCATTTCCTTTTTTCTACATTTACCATATATTTATGTTGAATGCTTGAGGTTATTCCACAAATACATATGGGTACTGACAATTTTCAATATCCAATCACACATTCCAATTTCTACTCAATAGAATATAGCTATTCTATATAGCTGTATTTCAAAAGTGAAAGCTGAGTACAAGTGTAGGATTATGAACTTCTAAATTTTATTAAATTTTATTAAATTTCTTCTAAATTTCTTCTAAATTTTCCTTTTCAAGGAATTAAAATGAAAGAAATGAAATATCAATATGAGCATTCATTACAAATATAATCACTGGTATTAATTTTAAATTTTATTTGAATTATTTAAATACATCTCATTTGACAATTTTTCTTGAGCAGGAGTTGAATATTTATGCATAAACATAAAGCAATTGTGTCAGAAGTGTGAAGAGAAAGTTCAAAATCCATGAAGAGAGTGAGGCTGATTTTGTCTTCTGGTTAAGTAAGATGACATCTTCTCAGACTGAGTTTTTCGGACATGATGCATTATCCAGGCAGGACACTCCAAAAAAAGACTAGTAATGAACACATATCATAAGTTAAAATAATGAGAAACTCATTTCTATGTTCAAAATAACTTGTGAAAAAAATATATTTATGGTTGACAGTCTTACTTAGTTCAAAATTTTATTTATTTTAAATATTGGAGTCAGAGAAGAGGGAGAGTAGTTTATTTTAAAATACAGTAGTCAAGGCCAAAAACAGTTTGGTAAATTTGTAAGGATGATGCAATATCAATAATATAAATAAACATTTCATGCATATAGTAAACTGTTAGTCAAAGAACGGCTACATAAGTAATATCCAAGTTTAACTACATGTATAGGACAGATTTCCTCCAGTATCAGCCAGTCTAATGAAATAAAATATTCTCCATCAAGACCTATGTAGGAAAGAATTCTTACCCTCAAATTAAATCCAATTATTCAATTTATGATACACAGGGTTATTAGAGTCATAATCAGAAATCCTTGACTATGGAGAAAGAATTTGTCTTAGAAAAGTTGTTCAAACTAAGGAATACATTGTATTTGGCCCATGACTTAAGACCTCTCTCCTCCTGTTCTGTGGTCAGAGTACCTGACTACAATAGATTAAGAATTGTGGAACCAGATGTGGGCACACTAAGATCGTGTAAACTCTCAATCTCAATATTTTTGAGCCCCCAAACAGTGATTAATTAACTCATTCTTTTTACTAACATTACTCGTTCATGATCAATTAAGTCAAGAGCCTGCTTCCTATTTTAGATGAAAGATGTTTTCAAAATAGAGATAAAGGCTTTAGCACAATTTGTTTCTTACACCGTAGTAGAGAAAAATTGGAAATAACCTGAATAGCAAATACTAGAGGAATTGTTAGGTATACAATGTTACATCCATTCATTGTACTGTCATTTCAGAGATGGCCCCGACACCCCAGACTTGGGCCTGCAGGAGGAACTTCCTTAGACATAATCCTCAGCATCACGTTGTCTCACATTTAACACTAATGAGGGTGCCTTGGTATTTTGGCATGAGATGTTTGCCACATGTGAATAGCAGCATTACACAGACTTCACACCAGTCTGGAGGGAATGGAGTTAAGAGACAACCCCCATGAGAACATCAAAGGGAACATCTCATGCGTGACAGAATCTTTACTCTGACTAGCATCATATACAGTTTACGATTTCCATGGGATGCCCTGGGTTAACTTGGAAGCTACTGGAATCTCTTGAAATATGCTGTTTTAGCTCTTTCATTATGTAACCAAATATTCAAGTTCTGTACTTTTATCATTAAAGAATCTTTGTCCTGCAATCTGTCAACCCATTGCAATCTTATTTTTTTGCAGCACAATTAGGATATCATTAAAATTATATTTATAAAGACAATGTAACATAATAGTAAATATTTATTCCATAATACTAAGCAGATAATGGTAGAATGCAAATTTGAATTTATACTGTTTTAAAAAAGAAACAGTTAACCTTTTAAAAAGAGACGTTTAAAAATACTTCCATATGCTAATAGCATAAAAACAAAGGTCTTTTTTCCTTCTTCTTCTTTAACATCTGAAACGGACATAGATATCTTTAAATGGAAATATAAAACATTTATTTTAAATTAGCTTGCCTCAGTTCTCTCCTCCTTTTAAATAAAAGATTTTGTAAAATTTAAAGGTGTATTATGGTCAGACTAAGCAAATAATTAGGGCCATATTAAACATTGATTAATTTAGATCAGAAAATGAAGGCAAAAATAAGGCAATAGCTAGTTCCCCCCTTCTTTTTACCTGCAGCCTCTTGAAGATATCTGTGCCCTATCTACAAGCTCAAGATCTTCATTTCTGAGCCAATCATTCCAAGAGTAAAATTTACAGAAGGCTTATGAACAAGCCATCCAATAAGACTTGAGATTAAATCATGGATCATTACCCATGGATCATGGATCATTAAGTGTGTCAAGAAAGAATTCTAGGTTCTCATAGTCTCAGGCAGATTAAATACCTAGGATTGTAAATGAGAGCTGGGAACAATTAGAAGAATATAAAGGAGGGATATTTCCAATGAGAAAAGGTTATCCTAATGATGAATACCAAATGCAAATAATAAGGGATATATATTTGTACTTTTGATCTCATCAAATTTGAAATATTTCTTTACCACTATAAAACTTAAACAATAAAGAATATGAGTATATAGACAATGATATGACAAAGTATTGTTATCCAAGGTATAAAAGAAATCTAACAAATCAATAAATATAGACTTGTAAAAATATCAAAAATATAGTCATATAAAAATCACACAATGACAATGAACAGATAATGTAAAGAGGAATCACATAATATAAAATATAAAAATATAAAATATATATAATATAAAAATAGAGTCATTTCTAATTGTTCAAAGGTAAATTAAAGGTAAAATTTAAAATTTTATAATTAAAAGTACAATTAGAGGTAAATTAAATATGAATTAAAAATTAATTTTTTAAATAATTACCTAACAATAACACTGCTAGGAATATCAAATTTTCACAAGGAGATCTGAGAATGATTTTGTATTTCTAGATTGTTAATAAGAACAAATAAAATATGATGTTATGGGTCCATATAAAAGGATAAAACATATGTGTATATACTGATATAAAATAACACTCAAGTATGTGTAATGTGCTACTACTTCTTTAAAAATATTACACATGAATACATACCACATGTATACATAAAATATTTCTTAAATAGAGGCATTCAATTTTGGAAGTGTTGGGGCAGAGATTCCAGCAACCAGTTGGCAGCAGTGACGATTGCATGCTTGATTAGCCATGTCCTCTGGCTGGATGTTGCCCCGACTGCTTTTCCTTAACACGTTTCATTCAAGCCCACTTTTCTGACCCTTCTAGAGATACTGTAAATTAATCAATAGTGTAATAAACTATTTTTATCTTAAACTATCTATAGAGTTTACCTGCAACTAAGTATCATGAACAATACAGAGGCTCACAAGTTATATAACTATACTATTTATTGTCCTCTCCCCAGCAAATCAATTAAATTATTTTCAATACACTGTGCTACCCAATCTAGAGAACTCAAATAAGTGGAAATCGCTGTCCTTCTACTGAAGCTTTCCATCTAAAATAATAGACATACTGTAAATTTATAAGGCAAGCACTGTGATATATATAACTGAGATTCAGCCAGATAGGCAAGCCAAGAACAAAATAAACAAGTATGATGAAAGATGAAATAATATTCAGAAGTCCCTTAAAAGAAAGTAGGTAGATAGTTGTATTACTACTCATGTGAAAGTAATTTATTATTTATTATATATGAGCATATATAGTTAGCTTTATTAAGCTCTTATTTGGAAAGTAATTTGAGTAACTTTGAAATTATTGACCCTCTTTGTAACGTTGTAAGTTAGAATTTCTCAAAGTACTTGCTAATTTCATATCACTGATTAGAGTAAACTTATTGGAATAGTGGAGCCCAGGACAAATTACAGTGGGTTGAGATGTGGTAGATAGATGGGTAGTTTTATTTCTCTGAAAATGTGGTTGATGTGGAAATGACACAAATGTTATTAATGGGGAGGACAGTTGTACAAAAGTAACATTTTATTTATTCAACAAATGTCCTAGAAAATTTGGGTACCCAAATTTGGGATCATAGGTCTAAATGTAAATTGCTAAAATATAAAACTTCTAGGAGAAAACTAGGGTTTGGTGACAAGATTTTAGATACAACATTGAAAGCATAGCCCATGAAGGAAAAAAATTGATATGTTGGAATATATTAAAATTTAAAATTTATAATCTACAAAAATCATTATGAAGATGAATAGATATGTCATAGACTAGAAGAAAATGTTTGCAAAACATATCTAATAAAGATACAATATCCAAAATATGTAAAGAAGTCATAACACTCAATGATTAAAATATACAACCCAGTAAAATAATGGGCAAAAGATCTAAACAGACACTTCATCATATGGTATTAAATGCAGAAACTGTGAAAAGATGTTCAACATCATTTGTCATTTAGAATTGCAAATTAAAATGTTATACCCCTACACATATGTTCAACTGGTTAAAATCCAAAGCCTGACAATACAAACTGCTGACAAAATGTAAAGCAAGCAGGAGCTCTCATTAATTGCTGGTGGAAATATAAACTAATACATAGACATTGGAAGTTTGGCAGTGTCTTACAAAGGTAAACAAAGTTTTACTATATAGTTAAAGAATTTTACTATTAGATATTTATCCAATTAATTTGAAAAATTATACTCACACAAAAATCATTACAAAACTGTTTATAATAGCTTTTTTTTTTTTTTTTTGTGGTACGCGGGCCTCTCACCGCCGTGGCCTCTCCCGTCGCGGAGCACAGGCTCTGGACGCGCAGGCCTGGCAGCCATGGCTCATTGGCCCAGCTGCTCGGTGGCTCGTGGGACCCTCCCGGACCAGGGCATGAACTCGCGTCCCCTGCATCGGCAGGTGGACCCTCAACAACTGTGCCACCAGGGAAGCCCTATAATAGCTTTTTAATCACCAATGACTAGAAGCAAATAAGATGTTCTTTGATAGGTGAATGGATAAACAAATTGTGGTACATCCATTCAATGGAATACTGTTTTTCTCAGTAAAAAGAAATGTGCTAGCAAACACATAGATACATCTTAAATACATATTGATAAGTGGAAGAAACCAGTCTGAAAGGCTATGTAATACTATATGATTCCATTTATATGAACTCTGAAAATGTCAAAACTGTAGAGATGGCCAACAGATCTGTGGTTGCTAGAGGTCTGTGGGGTGTTGTTATATAAGAGGACTTTTAGAGGTGGAGAAACTATTCTGTATGACAGTGTCACGGAGCATATATGGCACTATGCATTTGTTAAAACCCATAGAATCTGACAGCACAAAGAGTGGACTTTAACATTTGCCAGCTTAAAAAATCTTTTAATTGGTCAAGGGATATGGGATGGAATGCAGAATATGCCAAAAGCAACCAACTGTATTACAAATGTATGAAACAACTTTAATGAAGTGGGCAGAAAAGGTGCAGTTCTAAATAATTTCAGAAATTAGTAGAGTCTATAAGATTAAAGGTAAAAATAACTTTTCATAAACAGAATACTCTAGTTGATAAAGTTGTTTTCCAAGTGTATATAAGTTAACAATCATTTATTTTTATTTTATTTTATTTTTTTTTGTGGTACGCGGGCCTCTCACTGTTGTGGCCTCTGCCGTTGCGGAGCACAGGCTCCAGACGCACAGGCTCAATGGCCATGGCTCACAGGCCCAGCTGCTCCGCGGCATGTGAGATCTTACCGGACCGGGGCACGAGCCCAAGTCCCCTGCATCGGCAGGCAGATTCTCAACCACTGCGCCACCAGGGAAGCCCAAGTTAACAATTCTTAAACTACTATATACGTATACAGAAATTAAACAGTTAAGTAAATGGATGTTTAATTTTAGGAGGTAGGTTTCTCACTGTTGGAGTGGGAGATTATAAATAAACATGGGGAGGAGACCAGAATGACCCATGTGGTAATGAAGTTTAGACTAATACAGGTACTGATGATTGCATATATAAATATAAATAGATACGTGTATATATACACTTTAGCATACCTGTGTGTATTTTCTTGCTCTGTCAGCTAGGAGTAGAAGCAAGCACTCCAGTAGCAATCAGCATACCTGATGCCTAGATATTACTTTCTAATACTGTTTACCAAAACAAGGAACTAGGGATCCTTGGCTGATTTTAAGATTGAGCAGTAAATACACAAGATAAACTTGAAAGATATCATAAGGAAATGTAAGGAAACACTTCAAAAAAAGAAATAGGAAAAAGACACACATATACACACATACACAAAATGATGGAGTATGTCAAAGGGACACAGGAGCCAATGAGAAAACTCCCAATGGCCAATCCTGGAAAAATATGAGAAACAAAATAAACAAAGTAGTATCGGATTATAATCCAAAGTATAATAAATATTTATGAGTCAATGCTGATATAATGAGAGAACTAAAAATATACATAAATAAATAGATAAGTAAGTGAGTAAATAAATAAATAAATAGAGGAGAATAGAAATCTCCCATAAAGAAGGTTTCTATATAATTTATGTATATACTCAGCCCTGAACGAGGTGGAACATAATTCTCCACTCCTTATGTGTGGGCTACCCCAAAACCAAGTCCAATACAGGAATATTGTATGAAATACTTGAGCAATACTCCACAAAACTGTCAAGGTCATCAAAAACAAACAAATAAACAAACAAAGCAACAACAACTATATATATGTGTGTGTGTGTATACACACACACAAACCTATATAAATGTAATACATTTCCACATCTAAACTTATATGTACGTCTGTGTGTGTGTATCTCAAATATAATGATATGTCATGGGATTTTATTTTTGCTAAAAAATAGGTAGTTGAATAAATCTAACTAAGACTAAAAAAGAAGATGAACAAATTTCAGAGCTAGGATGATTTTCTCTTAAAGAATAATTGGTAAGTGATATTTATCTAATTGAAATTTGTAAAATTTTGTTACCTCCTTTGTGATAAGGTAGTTATAATCCTTTTGATGATAACCTTCTAAAGGGCCTATAATTTCTTCTCTGGTAGAGTAAGGTGTAAATTTTTTACATTAACAGTTCTTGTACTTAAAGATTACACCTGATTTTCACAATCTTTAAAGATGCATATTTTGCAAATATTTATAAGTATACCTATCTTCTGTAAAATTTACATTGGAAAATCCAGCAGAATAAAATTTATTTCCCTCAATAAAATAATAAAGTATATATCCCTTAGTCAAACTACTTTTGGATTCAGCCATAATCTTGCCAAAACCTGAAAAATATTATATCATAAATATATTGTCAACTTTATGTGTTACACACACACACACACACACACACACACACACACAAAACAAAATAAAACAAAAAACTAAACTGGCTCCATGTTTCAAAAGAGCCATACAGAGGTAGAAAAATCACACTACTTGTATTTTAAATATGAACTTTCTTATTTAGAAACAGATCACATAGGCAAGCAATTTCCTATGTGGCATATCCTAAAGATTTTAAATGCCTTTTCCACATTTTGTTCTATTACATAATGCACTATAAATGGTGCTGATGTTATTGTTTCATAAAATTAGACCTCCCCAGGCCTAAAGAAGAATAATTTCATCTCATACTAAATTTTAATGCAGTTAAATGGCTACAATGTACGCTCTTTCAGAGCAATTACTTCATAGTTTGAGGAAGCAAGCATATTTGAAAAGTAAATATCCTGAGGACCTCTATATGTTGCAGTATGAATCTGGAGAAATATATTAAAGAAACAAAATACATTTTTTCCAATTTAGCTAAAATAGCAAACAGTTAATAGAGTCAGATTAATTTTTTACTTTAAAATTTAAATATCAGTATGTCAATGAACTCTACCTACAAACTTTTGCAAAAGTTTGTTATTCTGAGAAATTTACATAATAAACAAATGAATTAGAATGGACTACATTCTTTTGTTGCAACAGTCATCAAATGACTGTGTGGTATGGTGGGGGGGGAGTGGTTGTTTCCTCCTGAAGATTGTATTAACATGTCAAGAAGTAAAATGTGAAAGATATAGAATGCTAAAATAAATAATCCATGCAATCCAAGGGCTATAAATATCAAATCAGTAAATATTTATTTAATGCTCAATATTTTCTAGGTAAAGTACTATGTGGCTTTGGACTAGAATGATAATGTAATATTTAAATTTATTTCAACTTGAAATAGAAGTAGCACAGAGACTTAGGTGTGTTAGGACAGAAATACATTGAAAAACTTATTATTTTCCAAAATACATTAAACAATCTCCCTGAAGCAAAGACTATACTTCAACAGTGAATGGAAACCTAGAAGGCTGAGCTACATTTCAAATTGTTTATTTGTGTTTTTCTTAAAAAAGAAAACTTGTAATTTGGATCCATTATATAAACAGAATAACAATCAGTATATGTTGTTTGGGACACTCAGGGGGGGAGAAATATATATATATATATATATATATATATATATATATATATATACACACACATACACATATATGGCTGTATATAATACACATATATATAATGTAAATTATATAAGGTTATATATATAATTTTATTATATATATAAAATGTTACATTGTAGAAATCAACATGAAATATAAAATTTGGGAATATTTCTCGGATGGTCCCAACATTATAAGTTAGATAACACCACATTTAACAATTGAGGAGCCAGCAGATGCTATTTACTAAGCTGAAAATCAAATACTTGTTTACTTTATTCAGCTTTGTAGTGAGGAGAGTCTTTCAGTTATACCATAACTTTCCTCTCTATGATTAAAAACTGTGTCCTTGGTTCATCTTATGTCGATCAGATATTTTCATTGGTTGCTTCTACTTTCTTGCTCAGAGATTCAGAGAATCAAATAATCCTGCATATTTAAAATTGAAGGAGGTTTGGGAAAATGAGTTTCTCATTTATATCTTGAGAGCTAAAAAAAAAATACTGTGGTACTTGAAGGCATTCCTCTCACCTGCAACTTGATAAGAAAGTGGTTGCATCCTTTATTTCATGTAAACATCAGGGCACATGCAAGCATTGAAAATCTACCCCAGTTCTTTACTCAAAAATGCTTTTATTTTATATGCCTCAAGTTTCTAACATGAAAATAAATAAACAAATAGCTTACTTTGGAATATGATGATTGTAACATTTGATACCATTTTACAATTCCTAATGGTTCAGAATTCTAAATGTTAATAATGTTTAATATGAGCAGGATTTTTAAACTCTTAAAATTAACCTCTGGTTTAACATTCCATGAGCTGCTCAATTATAGAAACTATCAAAATAGAAGCATGAAAAAAAACTACTAGTAGGCAATATGATCTTTAAAAACTGCATGTCTTAGTTGAATGGCAGAAGTAACAGCAGGTTGTAGGAAGATTGTATTTTTAAGAGCAGAAACCCAGGTTCAGTCAATATTTTTATTTAAGAAGAAATAAAAATAGAATATGTATTATGGAAGTCCTTAATATAGAGAGGTGACTTTCTTCATCTACCATCATGACAAAAGTCAAAGTTGTTTACTTTTTTTTTTTCCTAGCAAAGGCAAGGAATTTAGTTCTATCATCTATATTCATGTGTCCCTGGGATCTCAGTGCATGCATGCGATGACTTTCAGATACTATTATCCAGTATTTCCAAAGAACAAACTAATGCTAAGTGGTATCTTAGGGGATTCCTTATTGCATTAGCCTCAACGTCATCATTGTCTAAACATTTGAATTTACTAGTTAAATTTTTTAAAAGAAAAATACTAAAAAAGCACAATCAAAACCAGAACATGTGACAGGTAACAAATTTTACAATTGTTATAACACTTTCTTAGCACTCCAGTTCATCCTATAAATTTGTTGCCTATTGTTTTGTTCTACAGTTTTCCAGAACACTCTCTTATACAAACACTCCAAATATACATGTGATTATAATGGAAGCAGCCAGGCTTACAAAAGTTACGCAATATAAGTGGCCTTATTCAACTAATCTAGGACAAAGGAGGCAAGGGTATACAATGGAGAAAAGACAGCCTCTTCAATAAGTGGTGCTGGGAAAACTGCACAGCTCCATGTAAAAGAATGAAATTAGAACACTTTCTAATACCATACATAAAAATAAACTCAAAATGGATTAAAGACCTAAATGTAAGACTGGACACTATAAAACTCTTAGAGGAGAACACAGGAGAAAATATTTGCAAATGAAGGAACTGACAAAGGATTAATATCCAAAATATACAAGCAGCTCATACAGCTCAATATCAAAAAAACAAACAACCCAATCCAAAAATGGGTGGAAGGCCTAAATAGACATTTTTCTAAACAAGACATACAGATTGCCAACAAACACATGAAAAGATGCTCAACATCACTAATCATTAGAGAAATGCAAATCAAAACCTCAATGAAGTATCACCTCACACTGGTCAGAATGGCAATCATTAAAATATCTACAAACAATAAATGCTGGAAAGGGGGTGGAGAAAAGGGAACCTTCCTGCACTGTTGGTGGGAATGTAAATTGACACAGCCATTATGGAGAACAGTATGGAGGCTCCTTAAAAAACTAAAAATAGAATTACCGTATGACCCAGCAATCCCGCTCCTGGGCATATATCTGGAGAAAACCATAATTCAAAAAGATACATGCACCCCAATGTTCACTGCAGCACTATTTACAATAGCCAGGACACGGAAGCAACTTAAATGTCATTGACAGATGACTGCGTAAAGAAGTTGAGGCACATATATACAATGGGATATTACTCAGCCATAAAAAGGAATGAAATTGAGTTATTTGTAATGAGGTGGATGGACCTAGAGTCTGTCATACGTGTGAAGTAAGTCAGAAAGAGAAAAACAAATACCATATGCTAACACACATATATGGAACCTAAAGAAATGGTACTAATGAACCTACTGGCAGCGCAGGAATAAAGACGCAGATGTAGAGAATGGACTTGAGGACATGTGGAGAAGGGGAGGCGGGGACGTAGTGGCATTGATATATATATACTACCAAATGTAAAATAGATAGCTAGTGGGAAGCTGCTGCAAAGCATAGGGAGATCAGCTCGGTGCTTTGTGATGACCTAGAGGGGTGGGATAGGGAGGGTGAGAGGGAGGCTCAAGAGGGAGGGGATATGGGGATATATGTATACATATAGCTGATTCACTTTGTTGTAAAGTAGAAACTAACATAACATGGTAAAGCAATTTTACTCCAATAAAGATATAAAATATATATATATCTGTCCTGAGGATTTTTATTTAGTAGAAGCCTCCAACCTTGAGAAGGGCCAATCATGGATAATTCCCTAGAAATCTGAAATTGATCACCTCTGGACTCATTATGCTATATGAACTAGGAATACATAGAAAGCCAGTATGAGAAAAATAAAACCAAGCTGAAAATGAGACAAGCAACTTCTGGGACTACATTCAGCTCATACCTGAGATCTGACAGAAAAACTGCTGTGCTGTTCTGTGAGACATTTATATTTATAATAAAGATTCTCTCTAGTTTTAAGCTGGAAAACTTGGTATATGTTACTGGTAACAAAAAGAGTTTGAACTAACAATGTCACTTCACATACTAGATAAATAAACAATTATAAAATTTTGTCATTAAAATTATAATTGGAATCAAACTGACAAATGAAATTCAACAGTGATATAAATAAGGACAAAATGTTATATTATGCAAATAAAGAGCTGAATCAAATCAGGGCTGCATATTTCATTCATCATTTGCACATAATTATTTAATAAAACGAATTATTTAGAACTTTCTTACTTAAGAAAAATACTGTTCTTTTTCGCTTCTAGCCATGACAGAGCTTCTGTCACTGGAATTGCCCTCCTGCTGTCAAAAACTAGAAAACTGATGAAAATGTATGAAACAATGTGTTTTAGACTATGAACAACAGACAGCAAAGGACTTCGATCCCTGGGAGAACTGGGTGAGTTCTATGATTACCTTGATTTTCTCTCTGCAAATACTTTCCAGATTATGATGCTGAGAGGTTAACCCAAGCAGAGAAGATGGATCTTCCTGAGTTAGAGAAATGAAAGTAGAAGTTAAAGGAAGTTGAGGCATCTGAAATTCACAGGGCAGAGTAGGAGAACAGAGGAAACTGCACAGGAAAATACCTCCTGAAGTCTGTATATGTTACCTTGGGTCTTTTGCTCAATATCAAGCTGTATACACTTAGTGCAAAATTTCATGAGTCTGGCAAGGAACAATGACTGAAAATAAACCATATTACTCTCAGTGCTTACAGTGAACCAAGAGAGTTCAATTTCCAACCAGCCAAAGTTGAGAGACCTTATTGAACATCTCAGACATTCAGTGGGGATGACAGAAAAGTCAAATCTTAGTATTAGTGCTTGGGTAAAGGTTACTCTAACCCTGCCTTAAAAAGCATATAAAACAAATCTCAGATAAATCAAGATGATCTGCAAGTAATCTAACTGGCTGCTGAAGAAAATGCCATGACTCTTTAAAGGAAAGTAACAAAATCCAGATACTAAAAATATACACTGTCTAATGATCATCATCCAGTCAAATATTACTAGATATGTAAATACTAGTTATGTCTCATAGCCAGGAGAAAAATTAGTCAACAGAATTAGAGGCAGAAATGGCAGAAATAACAACATTGTACATAAGAATTCAAAAGAGCTATTAACAATATGTTCAAGAATTTAAAGAAAGAATAGACATAATGAAAAGAAATAAAGCCTATGAAATAACATTGAAAGGAACAATGGCAAAATCCTGTAAAGAAGAACCAAATGCAACTTCCCAAGAAGTTTCAGGGTGGCTAAAATTCAAAGGAATGACATTACCAAATTTTGGTGAGAATGTAGAGCAACTAGAATAGTGAAACCCTCTTGGTGAGACTATAAACTTGTTCAAGAACTTTGGAGAGAGTTTAGGCCATTTTTTTAAATACCAAGAATATAGTACCCTGTTACCCAGTAATTCTACTAAGCATTTACTCAAGAAAAATAAAAACAGTTACAAAAAGCTTATACAAGAATGCTCATAGCAGCTTTACTTATAATTTCAAGAAACTGTAAACATTCCAGGTGCCCATTAAAAAAATGTATTAAAAATGTGATATATTCATACGTTCATGCAAGTAACAACTTGAATTAATTTCTAAAATATTATGCTGTATGTAAGAAGACTTATACAAAAAAATAGATAACATATTCCATTTATATTAAGTAGGGAACAGACAAAATTAAATCTTGGTCAAAAAAAATCAGAATAGCAATTGCTTCTCTGGGGTGGAGTGGGCAACCATTGAGAAGGGTTAAAAGGAAATTTCTTAGGGACAGTAAAGTTTCGTATTTTTATAGGGATTAGGATTGTCAGTACTGTCTTTATACTGAGCAAGTAGGGCCCTGCCTCAGACTCTATGCCTCAGTAGACCCACACTTTGGAATGCCTTTTAAAAATTTCTCTAGATAAAGTCTGGGATCTAAGTCCCATGGGTACAGCACAACCATCTGGGTAAGGTGATTCAAACCCCAATCTACATCTGTGTGGGCCCTGATCCCTATTTCTTTTTTTTATTTTTTGGGGGGTTGGGGGGTTTACAACCTTTTACCTATGTATGAGATTGAATAGATAACCCAAGGATCTTCTAAACTTGTGTAATGTGGTTGTCTTGAGGCCCTGTGGACCAGTAACATGATGAGTGAATTATTGTACTGGCCTAGCCAGAGAGATATTTCTTTAACAGAATTGTACAATATTGGGCAGTTGGAATGTTTGTGACATAGTAATTTAAGGTGATTCAATTTGTTTATATAGAAAGGTGCTTCAGAAGTAATAATTACTGGGATCCCATACACCTAGGCTATCCTTTTGGTTACACAGGTGTTTGCATTTGTCAGAACTCAGTGAGTTCATACTTAGGACTCATGAACAGAATTATGTAGTGATTTTATATCAAAAGTAATAATTGCAAATAAATATTGAGCTCTAGTTAGTGCTATGCCTACTAATGGTTTTAGACTGGAGTATACTAAAATCTGAAAATTCCATTGAGATGCATCAAAAATTAAGATGGATCTTTGGATGAATAAGTAGATAGTAAGATAGAGATATATGTTATATATCACGAATAGTAAAAATGTTAATAGTAAATGGTAGATATAAGGATATTTATGGTACAATTCTTTCAACTGTGCTCTATATTTGAAACTTTTCATAATAAAAAGTTGAAATAACAGATATGATGAGTATGCACAAGGATTTAAAGAAATATGAATGTAATAAGGAGATGAAAATGAAAGTAAAAAAACCTAAGATCTGGGCATTAGGTTCAGTGACAGGCAGAGTTCTAAGGTGGCCCCCAAGATTCCTGGCCCCTAGTACACACACCATGTACAATATCCTCCCCTTGATTGTGGTGGGAGCGATAGGTTTAATGGGACATCACTCTTGATATTAGGTTACTAACTGGTTGAGTTTGAGTTAATCAAAAAGGAGATTATCTTGAGTGGACCTGGACTACTCAGCAAAGCCTTAAAAGAAGGTGAAGAGTTAGAGAGAAAAAAACTCCTGCTGGCCTGAAAGAAAGCAAAATGCCATATTGTGAACTGCCTATGGGGCCACTGCAGACAGCTTCTGGAGCTAAGAGTAATCTGTGGCTGAAAGCTAGCCTGAATCCAGAGACTCATCATATAGCTACGAGGAAATGAATTCTAGCTAACAATTGGTGAGCTTGGAAGAGGTCCCTGAACCTCAGCAGAGAATCAGAGCCCCAGCTGACATCTTGATTTCAGCCTGATGAGCCCCTGAGCAGAGGACCCAGCTAACCCACACTCAGACATATGACCTATGGAAACTATGAGTAATAAATTTGTGTGAGTTTAAGGCACACATTTTTTTTGGTAATATGTTGCCTAGAAAGAGAAGACTAATGCAGTTGCCTACTGCTATTAGAGTGTCTCTTCCCCAAGGCATCTTGGTGGATGGTTTGTTTGGTTTCTAAATACCATTATATGCTATAAGGAACAAGGGTTCCTTGCACAACTGGCTGAGTCAAGGGTTGGCATGAGGAAATACAAGATGAACTCATAATATATTGTTGTGTCAGGAAAAGGGATGTATTTAAAAGATGATTGGAGCATGTCAAAATCACACAGATGCAATCTTCAAAATGAGACCCCTACAGAACAAATCTAGGACAATTTCAGCATCATAAGAAATACTGTTGGTATTGTATTATTACCCAGTGAATAAAATAGGAAATAATTAGTCCATACTTATATAAGTCAACCAATAAATAAATTGAAAGTTTGATGAGGCATGGAATATATACATATTTTTCAAATACCTCTCTCCCAAAATACATATTATTTACAGAAAGTAAAAGAGTAGCTTTGCAATGGAGACCCTGGAAGGCACTATCTTAAGTGATCAGAGTGAATGCCACCTGTATTAGGACAAATTGAAATCATTCGCCACCTGATAGGATGCAATGAGAAGAACACAGTATTACTTCTCTGAAACCTCATTCAAAAATTCATAAATAACCTGAATCTAATAATGAAGAAACACTTAAAAAGTGACATTCTATAAATCACCAGCATATAATCTTCAAAAATATCAAGGTCATAAAAGTCAAGTCAAGACTGAGGAACATGTCCAGATAGAAGTAGATTAAGGATAAAAGACAACTGAATGCAGTGATGGTTCTTTTCTGGATTATTTTACTATAAAGAATTTTTGGGGATAATTGAAGAAACTTGAATGGGGTCATAGGATTATATATATATTAGAAATATATGAGTATTCATATCCTTATTTTGATGGTCATATTTTGGTTATTTAGAAGTATGTTCTTGTTTTTATGAAATACACACTAACAGGTTCAGGGATGGTGGTGCACCAGGTCAGCAAATTGCACTAAATTGATTCTGGAAAAGAAAGTTTTTATAATTCTACTTGTAATTTTGCTGTACGTTTGAGACTGCTTAAACAGTTAAAATTTATTTATTACCTATTAAAAATGTAATCAAATGCAAGCCACAGACTATGAAATTATATTTATAATACATATATCTGTGAGAGGATTTATATTAAGAATACCTAAAGAAGTATTACAAATCCAAAATAAGGTGACAAACAATCCAGTTTTAAAAACTTCAAAAAGATTATAGCAGACACTTCACAATAAAAGTATTTAAAAACCAAATAACCACATGAAAAGGTGCTCAGTACCATTAGTCATCAAGGAAATGCAAATATAACGAACTACCACTAGACAATGTCTATACCCACTAATGGCTAACATTTCTTAAATGTTTGACAATTCTAGATATTCAGGTGGGTGTTAAGCAACTGTTACTCTCATGCACTACTGGTTTCCACTTTGGAAAATAATTGTACAGTGTCCTATAAAGTTTAACTTACATTTGCTATCTGACCCAATGATTTTATTCCTAGGTATTTACCCAAGGATAATGAAAACTTACATTTACTCTAGAACTCATAAACAAATGTTCATAACAGCTTTATCCATATTAACCTAAATTGAAAAGAGTACAAATGTTCATGTCAGGTGAGTAAATAAACACATCTTGGTGTATTTATATGATGAAATATGAGTTAGTAATAAAAAGAAGTGTGTTATTCATTTTGCAGAATTATTTTTGATGAATCTCCAAAATACTGTGCTGGATATAAGAATCCAGGAATGAAAGAGCTTTTTTTTTTTTTTTTTAAGTTTATTTATTTATTTTATTTATCTTTGGCTTCGTTGGGTCCTCTTTGCTGCGCGCGGGCTTTCTCTAGTTGTGGCGAGCAGGGGCTGCTCTTCGTTGCGGTGCGCGGGCTTCTCATTGTGGTGGCTTCTCATTGTCGAGCATGGGCTCTAGGCGCGCGGGCTTCGGTAGGTGTGCCATGCAGGCTCAGTAGTTGTGGCTCGCAGGCTCTAGACCACAGGCTCAGTAGTTGTGGTGCCCAGGCTTAGTTGCTCCGCAGCATGTGGGATCTTCCCGGACCAGGGCTCGAACCCATGTCCCCTGCATTGGCAGGCGGGTTCTTAACCACTGCGCCACCAGGAAAGCCCCAAGAGCTTTGCTTAATTTGCTTCTCTTTATATAAAATGCTAAAAAAGGGAAAACAAATCAATAATGGCAGAACACAGTTTAGCGTTGGTCTGGTGGGGGTGGAATTGACTGCATTGTGGTGTTGCCAAATCTCGGTTTCTGTACCCTGGTGCCGAATAGAAATACAGAGACAGAATTTAGGAGGAAAGAGAAAGAGTACCTTTATTTCTTTGCCAGGAAAAGAGGGAACACAGAAGGCTAGCCCCTCTAGAAACTGTGTCCCCCTTGGAGAGAGTAGTGAGAAGTTTTTACAGTAATGGTTCAAAGAATGCATGATCAGCTCGTGGACATTTTTCTGATTGGTTGGTGGTGAGGTAAGTGGGAGTCAGCATCATCAACGTTCTTGTTTCAACTGGTCTGGGGTCTGCATGCTTATGGGTAGCATACCATTATTAATCGTTAACTTTTCCTACCTGGCGTGGGTTTCAATATCTGCAAAACAACTCAAAGATATTGTGCATGTTCATTGATGGGGAACCAGGACCTTGCCCCAAGTCTGAACTATTTTTTCTCCCAACTTTGTTTCTCCCTTGTCTCCTATCCCCTCCCTTCTGTAATTAACAACTGCTTGAATCTGCCCGTTGGAACACAGGGAAAGTCATGGAGGCTGAATGAATGCTATTTCCTGTAATCAAACAAAGGCATTGTGCCCAGGAGCCCACAGGGCCCTACTTGGTATCAGTGGCACAGTGAAACTTTTTGGGTTTATGGACATCTTGTATAAAGAGATTGAGGGGGTGTCTATGTGAGTGTTGATACTTGCCCGGACTCATCGAAATGCAGAGGGAAAAGTGTACTTTGTTTTATATAACTTATGTATCAATAAAATAATAGGAAAAGAAAAAGATCAGTGTTATATATCATGAAATAGACTAGAAATCAAAATATATAGGTCATATGGAAACAGTAATGAAAGTTCACCTATTAAAAAATCTGTAGCTTTTGTTTTGTCTGTGGGACCAAAAGGGTGCCTCAAGTTTAACTTTGCAGTAGTAAATTCCCTGCTGGATGCACAATGCTCATCATCATTCATAGACCTCATTCTAGGGCTTAATCTTACTCATCAAATGTGATCATCTTTCCATCACTTGACATTAGTGCAAAGCTACAAAAGAAACCTTTATGGAAGCTGGGTAGGTTTCCCTGTTAATGCAGTGATGCATCTGATACTCATGGATAATTAGATAAAGAAAGCAGATTGCTTTTTTATCAGTAGGACTTTGTTGCTTTCTTACAATCTGGTCAGAGCTCCCGCTAGTAATGAAAAAACCTTTGACAACAAAATTTACAGTAGGATTATTTACATTTCCAGATAGCTAACCAAAGAGCATTTAGATGAAATTAATTTCCATCATTATGCATGCTGGAACATTTATCCCTCTTAAATGAAAGAAAAATATGTCAAGGTCTATTGGAAATTTGCCTTTTAGGGTTAGAAAAGCCAACATAGAAAAGGTAATGAATAATATTAGAAATGAAAAATGCATAGCAAAGGATTTGCTAGAACTCATGCAGAGAGGCAGAAAAAGAGAGAAATAGTTGTATTTATTAGAGCTTTTATTATTTTATATGCTATCTCATTTAAGTCCTGTATAATTACGTAGAAATGGTATTTGATATTTTTGAAATATTTGACATATTATTTTAGTACTGTATTTTCATTAAACAAAAATAAAGTGAATTTCAAAAAGCATTATGACCAGCCATAGTCTCTTTAAAAGTAACTTTTATTGTACAACAATTCTTTTTTTTCATAGCAGCTGATACTCGTGTTATTTCTCCTTTCCAAGCCCTCAAAGCAATTTTTCTTATTTCCTATTTTTTTCAAAAGGATGATTCCCTCTTGGTGGCTCAAAGTGACATAGCTAGTGGTTGCTTTCACAGCCAGCAGATACCGTCAGTCTGCTTGGTTGAGCAGCAGAGATTGGAATTGCAAGCAGCTATCTTCTTTTTCCCTACTTGTAGTTTGCCCATAACTGCTGTTTTACCAAAATGGAATCATTGCTTTCCCTGTCCTCACACGCGTCTCCCCTGATTTTAGACACTACAACCATATGTCTGACAGCATAGCAAAGAGAGTTATACTAAGACTTAGTTTCAAATGTTAACCAAATATTGACATCAAAAGGATGCAAAACACAAATTTAAAAAAAAAGAACCCAACAAACATTCTTGTCAATCAGGAAAATTAAATTCTTATTTCCTGTCTTGCAAATTCAGTTTCTAGACACATAGCTGGCACTTATTACTTGGGCTTTGTCTGTCCCTGGGTGGGGAATATGATGGGTGAAAGAGGGAAAGAAGTCAGGTTGCATAACATGGCACAGTTAGAGAAGGGAAAAAAATGACTAAAAACAACTGATTTAATTTATTTAGAAGATTTCATTTTAAAGAATATGGTATTTTGTTAATAATGCATATAGTATCACAGTCACTTCATAGGAGGAAAAATCCTAACTTCTCTTATGTGCTACACATCTGAAGAGAGCCCAATTTGGACAAATTATATAATTTGCAAGGATGTGACATGAATACGAAGTGACCATAGAGAAAACACTACTGGGATCATATCCTGATGCCAAAACAGCAAGTTTTGACTGTATTTTCTTCCAAGTGGGAAAACTCCATTTTCCACTTAGACCTCAAAGAAATAGGAAAAAACTCCTCTTTTCACTGCATATCAAGAAGAATGCAAAGTGAGCAAAACAATGACCATAAAGGGCACAAAATGCTTAATTTATAGATGTTCGTTGTGGTATTCAACAAACAGAATGAATGAAACAAACAAGCAAACGTCCTCAGGCAACAATTTAGTGTAAGATACTCTGCAACACATAAGAAAGAGGACCAATTTTCAAAGAGCACTTAAAATCCCTCTATTTAAATATAGAGGTTAAGTCTTTTGTAGACATCATTGCAGAAAAGACTTTATGGAGATATAGTAGAACCTCAATAGTATTGAAATCAGAGAAATCCAAAAAACAACAATCATGACTGCTCTCTTACTCTAGACAATTTCATTGGCTCCTTTGTAAATATGAACTGAAAGCTTATTCCAGGAAAGCGTTATTAAATACATTTCATTCATTCCACCAACAGTGGGGTTTTTTGTGTGTTTGTTTGTTTGTTTGAGCCAGATACTGTGCTATATCTTCTGGATGAAATCTTGTACAAGACAGATAAATTCTTTCCTTCAAGGAACTTACTTTTATCTTGGAAGTTACACTACTAAAGATACCAAACAAGTGACCGAGACAGCCTCTGAGCTTGGTCAAACTTTGGGCAGCCTTCCTCCTGCCTTAAGGCCCAGATCTCCCTTTCTTTAGACAATTTACTTTAGAAAACGTACAACTGTAAATCCTTCGCCTGAGCTTTTGAGATGTAAAATCTTTAAAGGAGTCTCCTGCTAGTTTTATAACCCAGAACTGACTTTCTCAAGGACCTGGGAACCACCCCTTTGAAATGTAATCACCCAGGAAATTAGCACCCCCTATCTCCTAGTCTCTGAGAGGGTAGGAGCCTAACTTCTTTGGCCACCTCTTCTCCAAGTTGTCAACCTATGTTCTGTCATGAAGATACTAGAATGTTCACTTTTCCTTTGTGTAAAGGCAATTAGCAAACACAGATGACCTAAGAACTCCTCATTATCCCAGAAAACTAGCGGAAGCTACAGGAGAGACACAGAACCAAATCTTCCTTACAGCCCTCAGAAATAACCCACCCTGCTGACACCTTGATGTCAGATTACTAGCCTCCAGAATTGTGAAGCAAAAAAAAAAAAATGTCTCTTGTTTAAACACCCAGGTTGCAGTAGTTTGTTACAGCAGTCATAGCATACTAATCATAATAATGCACACACAACTAACAGGATTTTTGTGAGAATTAAATGAGGGTACAATGATATGGTAGCATAACTTTATTACCTTTGTCTCTGAAGTTTCAAACAGGGTGCTTGGCCTGGTTTACTTGTGTAAGACTTCATTAAAGCCTGTTTAACAAATCAGTGAATAAAAACTAAGCAATATGTTTGGAATGGAATTATCAGTGTTTAAAAACAAAAGAAAGCCTTATGACATGTTAACTCTTTGTTACTCAATTCTGAGTCTTCCATGGATTTTTTATTTATAGTATAATTTATTTCTCTAATTTTGATAATTTCAGTGCTCTGTTAAAAATGGTAACCTCAGCTTTGTGTTTAAAACTCTTTAAAAACTTTTGCATTAACGTTAGCAGGTTGACTAATCAAAATATTGCCAATCACAAAATATTTGCAGTTTGTAAGAAAACACACGTTAACCTAGACAATGAATTTTTGGGATGGAATTTAAGCAGTTCTAACCAGTCAAAACCAAAGGTATTCATCACAGTCTTTTCTTATGATCTTCAAAGTACATTATTACATTCAGGATGTTTTCTACTTCTATGTATATAAAACTTAAAAACCAGTGGTGGAAGTAAATGAATTCTTGGTTGCTGAAAAAATGTTATGGATAAGCTTTGTGTTGTATTGAAGAAGGATGTCACAAAATTAGAAAAGAGACCTTAAATATGAAAACAAAGATGGACATTTGCAAGAGAATGTAGGAATAACAAGAATGAAAAAGGAATGCACAGATTTTACTTATTTTCTGAAAGAAAATAAGAGACAGCCTCAGCTAGACCAGATTTTGACCTCTTTGGAAAATGAATTTTAGTCACAATTTCATCAGTCAATGGCCCTGAGGTATTCTTATCTCTTACTGTATAGCTCTTAGCTGATGACAATGATTGCAAATTAATTAAAATCATTCTGACCTTTGGGCTTCAGAAAAGGAGGAAGCAAATTAGACAGAAAGAAGCTTTGATATAATTATGTTAACTTCAATTAAACAAACTTTCACCAAATAACCTGTTAGAATGTGTATAGTGAAAGAGCGGCTCTCAACATGCATATGATGAAGTTAGATAAAAACATAATCAAATTTTCTTTTGAAAATGGAGAGAAATCTATACATTGTTTTAAAAAGGGATACATTCCAGTCAAATTTTCTTTATTGCATTTTGTTGTTTGCAAAATCAAAACTCATAAGTGTTCAGTAAAGTATATTAAAGTTGAATAGAGTGAACAAATGGATTACTTAGAATTTAAATGCAAGCAGTGTAAGGATTTATTCTCCATGGCCAGTGGAAAGAATGCACATTGCAATAAGTAAAAATCACAGACCTCATGGATAGGAGTAATACACTCATGATACTTAAGAAAATTAGAGCCTTGGTGTACACCTAAAAGTAGATTCAAGATCAATATAAAGATATACATTCACATTGCAAAATAAACAAAAACTTCTACACTGTTGGAAAACAATTTAGAGCCTGACTGTCCCACAGTAATATTTATAGCATGTTTTAAGGTGATTTATATTACTTCAACAATTTGAAAGGTAATATGTTTTATTTATGCTTAAAAGTAAAGATAGAATATTAAAAAGTTAAGTGCGGTCTGTGTTCTGTTGATTGAATTAGAACACAGTTTCACATACTAATTGATGTGCTGTATAATATACTATCCTACAAATTTATCATTTATTTGTAATAATACTCAGTTGGTGTCTAATGCCATTATGAGAGTACTTTGTTATGTATTATGTATTAACTAATCTTTTTTTAAGATGTGAAAAAAACAAAAAATACAGTTCAGCACCCTGCAAAGAAAGAAAAAGTGGTAAACCATATAGCATTCAAAAACAAAGGGAAACTTTGTCTGTTTTAAATAATTTGTAAGTGGTTTGATTTTTCCATGTAATATATATTGTCTATTTCACTATTATTAATGAATCATCTCTACCAAAAAGCAGAATCTTTAGAATACAAACAAATTCATTTAGCTGAAGCCCAAAAGTGTCAAAAATAATGACCATGTTATTGAAAAAAATGTCATAACAATGCAGTTGAAATAGATTGTCACTCTAGCTTATGTCCTTTGTCTTATTTTTAGTTTCAATTAATTGGCCATAGATTCTGGTATAGGTCTTTGTGTGCTTAAGTGTGCAAGTGTGTGTGTGTCTGCGTGTGTGTGTCCTGGATGTTTAAAAATGTAAAAATATGAAGTTATATTGTTTTCTTCCTGTAGTATTCAGACATTAGAGCAATAACTTGCATTTGATTTCATAGATCTGCCTGTAGATCTACTGAAAAAGGACAAATATATTTAACCTTTGGCTTTTAAAAATTTATAAGCGGTTCTTTAGAGATATGTAACAGAGTATATAAAGATTATTATATAAAGTTATACTTATCTTTTTTTGGGTGTTTTTTTTCAACATATTTTAGGGTAATAATATTTAGTTATCTATATATCTATTTGTTAATACACCTCTTTCATTTTTTCTGAAGTTTTATAAAATATTGTATTGGCAGAATCTTTAGAACTGTACTAATGTGGACAAGTTAAAATGATAGATAGGCTATATAATTTCATATAATCACTTTGAATTTTCTAATAATACACTTCTTGAAGCTAGATATCAAAATAACTATTTGAATTTTAGTTTTTAAGTGTCTTATGTAAAAAGAAAGAAAAAGAGGATTTATTTCCAGAGATTAGAATAAAACATTACCATACTAATAATTTTACTCTTTTAAAATGATGTTTTCATCATTAAATCAGTATGAAATATAGAAGGAGAATTATTTTTCTTTTGGAAAATTAAATTTTTTAAAGGAAAATATACAAAAAATACTTTCATTGGATATTAAAGTGACAATACAACAGTTACATGATTTTTTAAATATTAAAAATTTTTCTAAATTATTTATAGACCGAGGGCATTCTTACCCAAAGTTTGGCACTGCAAATAATATATCCTTGTCCAACTAAGGAAGGAAAGTGCTTAGATCCTAAAGTATTGAAAAGCATAGAATTACAGAATTTCAAATTACTCTTTTTCATGTCTTTAATCTACCATCTGATAAACCCTACAGAAAACTACTTTATTGTTTAAAAGAGTCTTAAAAGAGAATTCACATCTATTTGGTTTTCTGTCTGTGAAACTGAGGAAAGCTGGTGATTGTGCAGAAACGAACTTTGGTTTTTGATTCTGTGGAAGTTGAGGTAAAGTTGTTGACTACCCTAATTGCCTTAGAAATGTGTTGCTCACTTCAGAAGCTAAGCATTAGGTGGCGGGCTTCTTTTCACTCTGTGTTATATCATGTCAAGTTCTCCCAAGAAAATACACTAGATCCCATCAGATTAAAATACTTTTTATTTCTTCACTCAGGGAAGAAAAGTTTCCAGTGAGAATATGTAAGGCTTGAATCATTCAAATAAATTATTTCATTTCTCTCCCAGCTCATAGTCACTACACAGAACTGACTCAGGCTTTCTTGAATGAGACCTGTTAACACTGAAGCACTTGCTGGCTGGAACAGTATGTCCAACCATGTATTTTGAAAACTGTATGGCTCCAGGGGACAGTACTTACATAGACTATGATGGGAATGGCATCACTGGAGTTATTTAATGCAACAGTCTAGCATTTTCTATGTGATGCCTGTCAAGAAAGACATGATGGAGGGACTCCATACTGATTAGAATTTTAAAATCACAATAGAATATTTCTACCAACCTTATAACAAGACATATGAGCAAAAATCAGTTTTACAAAAATCAGAGAGGTGAAGATGCAAAAAAAAAAAAATCTAAGTGAACTAAATTCCAGAAAATGGCATGCCCTTCCTAGGAGAAAAGCAATGACCATGGCTGATTTTATTCCTAGTAGAGTTTCAAAATGAGGAAAAGCTCACTATATATAGTTCCCATACCCTAGTGGCTGACAAGATTCTAATCAAGTGGAAGGCAACCATCTTCTTTGGTGGGCAGGCATGGGGGTTAGGGGGAGGGACGGGACAGGATAGCACTCCTAGGTACATGACCATTCCCCCAAAGTGAAGGCAGAGAGCCTTTTTTGAGTACAAGGCAGCTGTCCATTGAATGCTGGAGAAGGGTAAGTGAGATGTCAGAAATATCTCTCCAATAGTTATAGAGGTCATCCTCTAATTAAAAGGTGATAACCAGACAAAAGATGGGGACAGAGCAAGAGTGCTGAAAGAAATGCAGTCCTCCAAATCTCTACAAGACTGCAATGAGTTTCTTGTATCAATTCTCTGAAGAATGGGTGTGTGGCAGGAAATCTGAGTGTCATGTCTTACCAAATTCATATGTTAAAGTCGTCACCCCTAGGACCTCAGAATGTACACTTATTTGGAAATAGAATCATTGCAGATATATAGAGATTATATAGTATCTACTAATATAAGGTTCTTGCTTTTTTTGTAAAATAATATATTATCATTTGACTATAAACTGTGGAAATTAAGTTACATGGTGTAATCTCTAGAACAATTACTTAAATAACACAAAGAATAAATGGTAAAAAGTCATTCATAAAGTGGAATCAGAAATTTAAAAAAGAGTTATTACAATAAATGTCAAAAATGTATTTGGCCAAATTGAACATCTATTTAAGATAAAACACCTCAGCAATTTGGGAATAGAGTGGTATTTTATCAATTTTATAAAGGGCATCTATTTTTTAAAAAAGACTCAGATAACATCATATTTAGAAAGATTCCACTATAATTCTTTCTATTCAACATTGTACTGAAGTCCTAGCCCGTACATTAGAGCAAAGAAATGAAACAATAAACATAATGTCTGAGAAAGAAGTGAAACTATCAGTATTAGATTATATGTCTTATTGTTGCCTTACAGAGGACAAGATTAATACCCCATCCAAAATTTTGTTCGGATGTTGAGACTTATGATCGCATGCATGTGGCATAGATTAACATATCAGTTAAAATATTTATTAATTACATAATGAGTCTTTCTGGGGAAACAGAGCATAAGCAATCAGATCAATGGAACAAAATAATGGCTAGAAATAGACAAATCATCTATTAGTATTTTAAAAAAGAGATAGTTCAGTTCTTTTAAAGAAAGTAAAGTTTCTATTTTTTTTAATAAATGGTGCTCAAAAATGGATACCCTATGGGAAAACAAATTACTCATCACTCACTCCACGCACAGAAATGAATTGAATATGTATTGTAGGCCTAATCATAACTGGCAGAGTCATAAATATTGTAAAAGGAAATATGAATTGCCTGAAGACTCTTGGAGTAGGGAAAGATTTCTTATTTAGAACGTGGAAAGAATTAATCATAAAAAATATTGCTAAACTGAACTTAATGAACATTGGCAATTTCTTATCAAAAAACTCCATAAAGAAGATGAAGATGCATGTAACAGCTTGGGGCAAGATATTCACAATACATATATCTCTTAGAGGACATATTAGTGTGTAAAAACTATGAATCAATAGTGAAAAATAAAGTATGTGCAAAAATACTTGAATTGACACTTCACAAAAGAAAACATAAATTGAGTAATGGATTCATGAAAATTGTTCAACATAGTCTATAAGAATGGTGAACTAAAATAGTAAATAATTGGGTACAAAACTAAAATTCACTAATAGGACAATGGATAGAGATATTGTGGCACATTAATGTAATAGACTACTCCTCATTAAAAAGGACTAAACTATTTATACAATAGATACAACAACATAGATGAGTCACAAAAATCACAGTTTGTGAAAAAAGCCAGATATAGAAAAATACAAAATGTATGCTTTCATTTCTGAGATCCAAGAAGAGGCAAAAGTAGTTTTCAGTGACAGAATTATCTTGCAAAAAATTTACTGAAGAGAAACGCAAGAGAATCTTCTATGGTGACTATACTAATATGTATAGTTTTTATATAGTGGACAAATAGTATATAACTGTCAAAACTTACTGAACTAAATATTTACAATCAGGTCATTTAACTCTGAAAATTATACCTCAAATACAGTACAAAAACCCTGTTTCAATCTATCTATATTTCTATCTATACACACACACACACACACACACACACACGCAGTCAAATCTCGTTTGCAGTAGTTACATTCTATTAAGTTGCCTTGAACTTTGAATTAGCAAATACTGAACTATTGACCTTAAGGGAATGAAGGGCCAAGTTCCTGTGAATTTTGGTCACAACCTTTCTGTCAACTGATCAATACACAACCTCATTTTATATGTGTTCCTGTTAAAGATAATTTATTTAATATATGTTGTTGATTCATTCTGACTTGCACCTAGGACACTAGCCAGCACCTCAGCACAATGTGTGTGTGGCGGGGGTGGATTTTAAATAGCAAAATCACCAACCAAAAGCACAAAAATGTGGAAAACATGGCACTAAATAGACCATGAAAAGGACACTTGTTTAGATCATGAGAGCTGAAACAAGAAGGTGCCTGTTCATCCTCAGCTGGAACACACAGACTGGGCAACTCAAATTTTTTGCCACTCTGTGCATTTCCATGAATGATTGCAAAAGTGCCTGTAATTATTAATTTGGGAGTTACAGATAAATTTTAGCAAGTAAGTGAAGTTGCAAATTTGGGATCCATGAGGATTGACAAAAACGTACGAACGGAAGATATGACCATTGCATCTTTCCAACAGACTGTAAGAGAATTCTCAGTGAATGGCTCCGTTTTGATTTGCTCTTGCTAAAGATGCAGACTACAGGAAGACTATTGCTTATGTTGAAATGTTGGTACCAAAGCAGTTGAAAGCAGAAGCATAGTTTCTATCAAGGCTTTACCCATAGAAGGTGAAACAGAAACTTATTATCATGGTTCTCTGGGGACAACTTTCCTCTCCATATCTTGCTCAAAGTTTTTTTTTAGAAATCATCTCTTTCTTTTTTTATCTACAAACTACAACTTGAGGTGAAATCTAAGCCCAGGATATAGAATAAGGCCTTCTTAGACAATTAACCACTCGTATACCAGTATTATAGTCTCTCCCTCCTCCCCATCAAATAATATTCTAGCATGAGATTTATTTATGATTGTTTTAATTTGTTTGCTTGTTTTTGTTCTTTGGCTTTTTTTGTGTGGGTTTTTTTTGGGGGGGGGCGTTCACTTTAGCTTGGTTTTTCTCATCCTCCTCAAAACACAAGAGATCTGATTATATAAGAGAACAACCTGGGTTAATTCCAACATCAATTGCTTTCCTAAGGAATATTGTGCTCTGTCATTCCAAGGTGATCTTTCCAAGATAAATTGAATATTCAAAACAATTTCAAGATTTTCTATTCCCATTCATATTTTCAAGGGAAAGTTTAATTTGATCTTCTAACAAAAAGTTGTTTAAAAAATGAAATTTAAATCCTTAGTGGTGCATCCTTTCTATAAGACACTCAATTACAATGATAAAACTATTCAAACTACATAAAAATGAATTTTGTATTGATTGTTGCCATTATTTTTAAAAAGCTTCTCTTAAGTAGATACATAATAAATCATCATTTAGGCCTTGATTAGAACACAATAAATTGATTAGGAATTGGGATTACAAGGCAATAGAACCTAGTCTGGTTCAGGGAAGCATTTACTCCCTATATTTCTTCATTCATTCTCTTCTCTCCTGCATTAAGGCTCCAGTATTATAACAGAAATAATATACTTAGGAAATTATACATATTTCTCATAGTATAAAGATGAACATATCATATAAAAGTAATATAATACTTATAATTATTATTTAATAGTCTTGATACATAATCAGATAAATTTAAATGTTGCACTTTTGGCCCTCTAAAATTCTAAAATTAAAAAGTTGGAATTACTCCCATTAAGAAAGTCAAAATATCTGGGGAATAATTACTTTCTTTCCTCTTAACTAAGCCTTAATATTAGTTTTCTTACTGGCCAGTGATTGAAATAGGCTGTAGTGTAGCAAACTCCACTGAGGCCAGTGGGTGAAATTGATTAGGAAAATAGTATTGCAAATTCCGCACTGGGAACCCTCTTAAGGAGTGTCATGGTGATAAATGCTAAAGCTTAAGCACCTTCAAGATTATCCTTGGGCCTCAACAACTTACTCAAAATTCTGAGAATTTATGAGTAAAGCAAATATTTTAAATCTGTGGTAAATTTTACACTCTCTCAGAAATTGTCCCTTGTTAATGGTCTTTTTTGCTTGTCAGTATGTCTGTGCATTCCAGCTTTCCTTTAATGTGAAGTTAATCTTTTCCTCAGTCATAATATATGGGCTATTTCTCTTAGACTGGCTCAATTTACTTCCATAAGGAGTTTCATGTTACTGAATCTTTCATATCTTCTCACACTCATTAAATACAGCCACAATAACGAAGCAACAAAAAAACAGCAAAGCAAAGCAAAATCCCCATGGTTCTTTCTCTTTATTACATATCATCAAAACAATATTTATTATCTGGTTATTATTTCACTAAGAAGTATTATTATTATTGACATTAAAATATATGATCTTTTATAAAGTGTTTTGCAATTTTGTTTTGCCCTATGCCCTATGAATTGCAAGAATGTAAAAACAGTGTTACAGAAAGTAGCTTTACTAGGATTACCTACAAAACAACCAAGTACTAAGAATTTGAACATGGCCAAATTGCTAAATAACTTACTTTAAATTAATGCCTTGAAGTAGTATAGCTAAATATCAAAATCTGCAGGTCTTGGGACAAGATAATGTATGGATTTAGAATTTTCATGGGTTTGGAATTTCTGACTAAGCAGGAAATAGTGGACAGCAGGAACAACACATCTTTCATGCATTTCTTCTCTGGGAAACAATACTGAGTTTCCACTCATGAAATCCACATAATGAATGACCAAAAAATTAGTACATGTTTGTATATGCTTGGATTTGTCAATGACATTTTGCTAAGCAAATTTAGTAGTATAATATCTACTATTTTATAGGATTTTTGTCTCAGGAAAACAACAACAACAACAACAATAAAACAACCTAGTTGCCTCAAAGTCTTTCAGAAATCTTGTTTCAAGTAACTAGCTTAAAGATGTTTGTGGATTTGAATACTTAAGAACAGATAACTAGTGAACTGCCAAAGATGTCCATGGCTTGATTCCAGAAAGCTATGAATATAATACTTTACAAGGCAAAGGAACTTTGAAGATGTAATAAAGATTAAGGACCTTACAATAAGGAGAGTGGCCTGGATTATTCAGGTGGACCCAATCTAATCATATGAGCCCTTAAAAGCAGCTGGGGAAAGAGGAAATCAGTGAAATGCAGCAGAAGAGTAGTCTGGTGAGATACAGTAGTCAGGGAGGTCAAGGAGATTCCACATGGAGATTGGTTGCAAAAGTCATTGCTGGTTCTGAGATGGTGAGGGCTGCATGCATGGAATAGGGAGAACTCTGGAGCTAAAGTCAGCCCCCGGCTGATAGCCAGAAAGGAAGTCAGGATTTGTCCTTTGACTTCAAGGAGTTGAGTGCTGTCAACAATCTGAAAACATTGAAAGCATGTTCTTCTCCAGATCTTGAAGAAAGGAATGCAGCCTAGCCAACACCTTAATTTTGGTCTTATGAGAACCAGATGAAAGGAAACTGCTGAGTTCCCCTGTGCCAGGAGTTTTGGTTGGCGTAAACTGTAAGATAATAGATGGGTATTTTTTTAAGCCTCTAAGTTTGTGGCAACATGTTCTGGCAGCAATAGAAAACTATGCAGGCATAGAGATATTTTAAGTATTTTATGTAAGGTGTTATAATGGGCTAATACCATAAATATTAACTATAAAAGGACTGATACCATAAAGATAGCAAAGGAAGCATAGTGTGCTCTTTTTTTATTCAAGTATAGTTGATTTACAATGTTGTGTTTGATTCTGGTGTACAGAAGAGTGATTGAGTTTTTATATATATACATATATATTCTTTTCCATATTATTTTTCTTTATAAGTTATTATAGAATATTGAATATAGTTCCCTATGCTGTTATACAGTAGGACTTGCTGTTTATTTTATATATAATAATTTGTATCTGCTAATCTCAAACTCCTAATTTATTCCCCCCCTTTCCCCTTTGGTAACCATAAGTTTGTTTTCTATGTCTGTGAGTCTCTGTTTTGTAAATAAGTCCATTTGTATCATATTTTAGATTCCACATATAAGTGGTATCATATGGTATTTGTCTTTGTCTGACTTAGTATGATAATCTCTAGGTCCAGCCATATTGCTGCAATTGACATTATTTCATTATTTATGGCTGAGTAGTATTCCATTTGTGTGTGTGTGTGTGTGTGTGTGTGTGTGTGTGTGTGTATATATATATATACCACATCTTCTTTATCCATTTAGATTGCCTCTATGTCTTGGTTATTGTAACTGGTGGAAGCATAATATGTTCTTAATGTGCATTGAAAAAAGTTAGTTGAAAATAACTCACAAAAGTAAAAAGCTAACACAAAATACAATAGAAGTTATTTCAGTATAGTGTTTAGCTCTATTCCCTTTGATGTACATAATTTGATGAATACGTATCAAATATTTGCTGTTTATAACACTATTTGAACAATGTGGTCACAAAACTGCGAAGGCTGATTATTAACAGGAGTAAGGAAATAACATGAGTACATGTAAAAATAGAAATATATATCCTATAGTGTAATGAGACAGAGCTTTGAAATTCTATATATTTTTCTAATTTCTGACATGTTCCATTTTTTAAAATTTCCTTTGTGTGTTTAATTCTCACATAAATCCTTTTTTTTTGGAACTTATTCTGTATTTGTTCTTAAAGTCTTTAACATTTGATGTGGATAGCAGTCAAAAAAAGAATGCATTGTTTATCCTAGCCATGGCTCAATAGTTTGAGTCCTCCTTCCCAGGGCTGCTGTTGTCACTCAGGAATGGTATTTCCTTCTTCAGAAGCACAAGAAACAATGTTCAAGTTGTGTAGTGCAGGTATATAAATCCCTTCCATGAAAAACCTATATAGGAAGTCTCTTTAAGAAAGGGATGGACAAAATGATGCAATTAAGCATTAGCATAAGTTCCCTAGTTCAATCATTTTCCTTGAACATAACACTCACCCAAAGTCCTTGTACTAAGATCACAAATGTCTATACCATTAACCTTTCCAACTGAGAGTTTATTTTCTCAATGATGTGATTAACCGGTTGTAAATATTTTTACATATCTGTTTCTATATTGTCCTGAAAACAAAGATATTCTCCTAAATACAGTACAGTTATTAAAATTGGGAAATTTAATGTTGAATAAAATAGCTCATTAGTGTTTATTTTTACTTCTTTTCTAATATAAGCATTTTTAGATATGTATTTTCTTAACAGACTGTTTTACCTGTGTCCCACAAATACGGATATGAAGTGTTTACCTTATTTTAAAGTTCAAATTATACTCTAATATCCATTATGACTTCTTCTTTGGCCCATATGTTCTTAATTTCTAGTTTTCTGGCTGTGTTCATTGAATAATTTTTTCAAAAATTTTTGCTGTTTACATGGTAGTCAGAGTATCCTCTATTTTATCCACTGTTGGAAATGTGTTAATGTTTGCTTTATGGCCTATAATGTGGTAAATTTTTGTAAATGTCCATGTGTACTTGAAAAAAGTAAGTATGCATTTTCTACCTAACTGTTGAAGGAGGAGACTGTATATGTTAATTTGGTCATGATCATTAATTATATTATTTACATTTTATATACCTTTAACAATATTTTATCTTTGAAGTCTATTATTTTAAATAGAGATAGGTGTCAAATTATTCAATTGTATTTGTTGCTTTGTCAATAGTTTTTGTAAACCTGTCACTTTTTGCTTCATATAGTTTGAAGTTATAAGCTTTATACAGGTTTGGATTTAATCGAATATTTTATTCTTTTTAACCTTAATAATAATTTTTACCATAAAGGTTATTTAATCTGAGATTAATAGAGTCTTTTGATTTTATGTATTTTCCATATATATACTTTCGAACTCTTTTGTCTGGGTCCTTATGTCTTCATATGTGTATTAGTCAAGGTTTTCTAGAAAAACAGATTCCACAGGATGTTTATGTATCTATCTATCTATGTATCTATCTATCAGTTGTAGGAATTGGCTCACACAATTATGAAGGCTGAGCAGTCCCACATTAAGGAGTGCAATTTTCTTTAATTAGTCCACCAATTTAAATGTTAATCTCATCCAAACTATGTCCCTAACAGATAAACCCAGAATAATGTTTGACCAAATATCTGGGTACCCTGTGGCCCAGTCATGTTAACACATTAAAGTAACCATCACAATGTGTCTCATAAGTGGTATATAGATGACTTTTTATCCAAATTAATCAAATTAGTCTACTTGTATTTATTTTATAAATTTGGATTCTTTCTGTCATTCTCTTTTGTGTTGTCTTTGCCATACTTTTGCTATACTTCTTTTTAATCTCACCATCTTTTGTATTGATTAAAATATTTTTTTCATTTTCATTCTGTATTGTTACTGATTTGAAAATTAAATATTCTGTGAGTTATCTTCAAAAAATTAACCTAAAAATACTTAACTTTAATTAAAATTAATTAATATAACTTTAACTACCTTTCATCACAAAATACACAGAATAATAGAAATAGCTGTTATCATCCATATTTTACAGATAAAGACACTGAGGTTGAAAGAGTTTCCATGGCCTGACAGAGTTAGGGTTTGAGGTCAAATTTGTCCCAATTTTAAAGCACGTATTTTTTTCGTGTGTGTGTGTGTGTGTGTGTGTGTGTGTGTGTGTGTGTGTTTGCTTTGTTTGTTTGTTTTACTTCCCTGGCATCAGACTTGAATTGTACGCTCAAGATTGATGCTGGAAACAATTTCTGCCTTATCTACCTCACAGTCTGGTTTAGCAATTAGATAATGTATAATAACAAAAAGTGTGCAAAATTTAAGATACATAATATCATATATTGTTACTCAGATTATCAGTGTTGCATTTCTCATGATCATTATTGAAGTTTCTAAATTTGGTTGCTCTGTATTTGAATTTAGTTGGGAAGATGACTTGCATATACTCCTATGAGGTTGTCCAAGGTTGCCCTAGTGGAGGTTCTAACTGAAATTTAAAGCACTCATCCAGCTATGAAAGGATAGTGTTTTCTAATATTGCACAGACACCAGTGGCATACTCACTGAATTGTGACCATCAAAAGCACATGTTCAAACATGACTTTCATTGCCTTTATTCTTTGTTAGGCAAAGCCACCCCTCATAAGGGACCAGGCTTATTTGTATGTAATTCATTTGCTTGACCTAAATGATGAAGTCTAAATGTAATTGCAGTATCAGCCTAAATTACCCCATGCTGTTGTGGGTGACCCGCATGTGCTGTACTATACACAGTTAACAAGAATAAGGCAATATTGAGTTCAAACGTTTTTCAAAGAAGTGAGCACATGGGGCACAATTTGGATCTGGATTCACAGAGAATGCTCATTAAAGCCACTGAACATTTGGGCCTGTGGTGTCCATGTTACTAAGGCAATAACTATTATCACTAGAGCTAATGCATTTCTGACCTACAGTGTTTAATAACACTCATTCACCTCAAAGGGATGTGATCAAAATTTATTAATTTTTGTAAAGCACTGTCCATTTTTAAATGCAATATAATATCTAAGTATTAATATATATTTTTCTCAGTGTAACTTAAAAAATAACTCTGTGACATTTCATATACCCCACAGAATCATTTAAATCTTAATATCTTTGATACTTGTGGTTTTTTGGCCTTCTTTTTAAGCAAGCATCTTCAAAAGAAGAGCTCTGCAATTTCTGGTCCTTATTTCAACTTTGCTTTCAATACCTTTTTATCCCCAGCTTTTCTTTACCAGGAAAAAAATGAGAATACTCTTTTGAAAAATATAGGGGCTTAGTCCACTTTTAAAGAGCAAGATAGAAAATGTAGCACTCTTGTCATTAAACATTACAGTTTTGATTTAATATATAAGTGTAATTCTTTATCCCAGAAAAAGCAAATTCTCTTTATAAATTACTGATGACTCTGGTAAATCACATGTTAAAGAACAATCTGTTTGGAACTTAAATGAAATCTCACTTTAACTGCCCTGATAGGAGTTAATGAAAAGTAAATTAAACTGTTACAGAGTCTAGCATTTGGTTAAGCTCTATTAGTTTTAATATACTTAAATTTATACATGAAACCTGGATACAGTTGACTTTTGAGCATATGTTTATGGATTAGCTAAATTAGCAATGATCTTAGAATTTTCTTCTTTGTCTATTGCTGGGCACCAAAGATGTCAGCACTAGTTTCCAAATTTCTGTCCAGGAACCCAGAATAAATGTCAGGAGTACTCTATAGTACAGCAAGATATTAGGGAATCCTAAAAGACCTACAGATATGAATAAAAATATCTTGATTATTAGCATTAGCTCTGTGTCTAGCCAACATAATGTCTTTAGAGAAGTCACTTTGGGTCTGTTTCCACAACTGTACAATGAAGTTCATCTTAGAAGGTACTCATTTTAGCTCTAAATTCAAGGGATTCTGCTTATGATATGAAGGAGAACAGTGGGAAAACCCAGAGGTTGAACGACAGAGGATAGGAAAAGGAGTCTAGGTTCAAAGTAACATTCATGCTTGACCATGTGACCTAGCCACCAGATCATCCGCAAGTGTTATTGGCAATGTCTTTCCATTTGTGAAAGAGACTGGGAATGCTACTGCTGTAGATGTTCTAGATCAGGGGTCCCCAACCTCCTGTCCATGGACTGGTGCCAGTCCGCGGCCTGTTAGGAACCAGGCCGCACAGCAGGAGGGGAGTGGTGGTCAAGCAAGTGAAGCTTCCTCTGCCGCTCACATTACCGCCTGAAGCCCCCCACCCCCACCCCCGGTCCGTGGAAAACTTGTCTTCCACAATACTGGTCCCTGGTGCCAAAAAGGTTGGGGACCGCTGCTCTAGAGCTCATGGGATGTAAGACTAGGGAGTTAAGTTTTATTTCAGTGAAATAATAAGAACAAGTTGGAAGGTTGGAGGTGATCAGCAGACTTAAAGAAGAGTAAACTGGTGATCTGACCATTCTGCAACTGGTTTTGCAAGCTATAATTTTATGTTTCGCAATGAATAATTAACAATTGGTGACTTTTTTAACAAATTCATATTTGGTTCACTCACCTTAAATATGAGAGTGTGACTATATGGTGTATTTATAGAATAAAATACTTTATGCTTTATCATAAATATATGTGAAGTATATGCGTGTCTGTGTGTGTATATATATATATATATATATATATATACACACACATATAAAACTAGCCACAATATGATTATGTATCAAAAAATCATAAAATCTCACCAATAGGCAACATATTAATATTAAATCATGCACTTGTAGATTAGTTTATAGTTGGCTCAGTTTACTAATCAGCTAATTTATGCTTGGTCTATTTTCACTTTTGTGCAAGACTGGAGGTCACCAGACCTAGCTGGGCTCAGCTAAGGGGGCCTCTGCTCCACATGTCTCTCATCCCTATTCCTTGAACCAGCGTACTAGTCTGGGCATGTTCTTCTCATGGAATTGGCAGAGCACGTGGTTTTTAACAGATAGTATAGGTCGTCACAGTTGTTCATTTTTTCAACGTTGACTTGGCTAGTCTTCACCTTGTGTCTGCTAGTATAAACTTAGGAATCAGCTTTTTAATGTCCAAAAATCTCCTGCTTGGGTTTATTTAAATATTATTTACTCTATATATTAGTATTGAGATATTCAGTAGATGAACATAGTATATTTTTCCTCTTATGTCTTCATTAATTTCAGTAAGTACTACTTAGTAGTTTTAGAATATTGAATAATTATTTAATATTTCTAATTATATTTATATTGTTTAATATTTATATTACATTATATTTATATTACATTATATTTATATTATTTAATATTTCTAATATTTTGTTAATTGTATATAAAAATGATTTCTCTATTTTGGAATGAACTAATTTTTAGAGTATACATCTTCTTGCAAACAACTATATCATCTTCTAATAATTACCCTTTAATTTCTTTCTCTCCATTTATTTTATCTTTTATTTTTCCCTCTTGCTATTTTACATTGGTTAGGATCTCTGCTGTAATGATTAATAGAAGTATAAATGGCAGGTTCCATTCTCTTCTTTCAAGTCTCTAGGGGAAAAGATTCAATTAGTCAAAATTAAGTATAATGTTTCTGGTAGATTTTTTGGAAAAGTTTTATTGTAACCAAATGTAAATATAAGATACATATGGTAGAGTGTACAAAGATTAGGTATACATTATAAATTTTTACAAAGCGAACACATTTGTATAGCAACCTAATAATTCAAGGTATAGAATATTTCTAGATCCCCTAAAACTTCCTTCATGCTACTTTTTCAATCTTTACACCTCCCTAAACGGAACAAATTTTTTGAGTTTTATTATGAAGTATTTATTTTGTATTATACTGACATGTATATACACAGAATCATCTGCTACATATTCATTTATTTTGGCTGGTTTTCTTAATATTATATCTGTCTGATTGCTTCTCGGCCTTTTGGCTAAGATCAAGTGTAATATTATATCTGAGTCACCCATGTTGATGCATAACTCACATTTTATCCTCTTCCATCTTAGTATAGTTTTCCATGATATGAATAGATCATATTTTATCCATTCCACTGTTAATTTTAATAGTCATTTAGGTTATTTTCAGTTTGACACTAGAACAAGAACAAAATAAAATGCTGCTATAGGATTTCCAATTCTGAACAGATGAAGAAGACACTTTTCCCTATGTTTCCTAGTAAGTACAACTAAAATCCCTGGACATTATATATGAAACAAATATAAGAAGACTCTGAACTCTGAAAGGTGAAGAGAGGAAGACAGGTTAATGATCTCAGCATCCAAGGAACAATAAGTGATGAGTTCACTGGTATTTCTTTCTGTCTAGTATATCCCTGAGTTGAAGATGAAGAAAATGGCAACCTAGAAACACTTACTGCAGGCAAAAACGCCCCAACAAATGTATGCTCTCTAGCTAAAGATGAAGAAAGGGGTAGCCTAATAGGACAGAACATTTAAAGATTTAGAGGTTAAAGTTGCTCTATGTCATCATAATATTAAACATTTAGAACAGCAATAACCCAATTGTTTAAATCTTAATGAATTCATTAGTGACTATACTTGTTTGTAGTATACGATGATCGTGTATATTATCAAATACAAATTGTGATTTCTCTTTGCACATCAGTGATCATATATTGTAATAAAAATGAAAAATATTTTAATGATATTAAAAATACTGTTTTCACTGGGTACAGATTGATGATATCCTCAGTGTCTAGCAGGAGTACACTCTGAAATCTATGAAAAGCTAAGCCTCAGGGAAAAGATGGAGAAGATGATAATAACAGTGCAAAATATATTTAAATGGCATGAACAGCAAAGAGATGCCTACTGAGAGAAAAGCTGATATGTAACCGCAGTGCATTCTACATGCTCTTTTTGTGGACTTAAGCAAAATGTTTCCCTCCTGGCATGCATGCAGGTTGATTACAGCAGAGTTTTTATTCAGACATTGAGTTTTAGAAAAAATTATAGAAACTATTTTGATATTGAGAATTTCAATAGCAAGAAGTATATGTATTTTGGGAGAGTGATTTTATGATTATAATTTATTTCACCATCTTTGCCCAGAAGTATTAGTCATTCTTACATCCTAATTATGAACAACTGAAAAACGGTTACTTAAAAAGTTGATATAATTAAATACATTTGCATTTCTGAGTCCCTAAGCCCTGGTTTGAATTCTCTGAATTAATGTTTGACCACATAACTCAAACCAATCACTTATAAGAGGATGCCCTAATGAATGCAATATGCTTATGGTGTATAACTGAAAGAATTCTGAATCTAGAGTCAGAAAAATGGAATTCGTTTTGTGACACAAGACTTCCAAATTTGCAAAAGTCTTTTAACGTTTTGGAGCTTCTGTTTCTTTAATATTGACAAAGTCATTCCTGAAACTTATAGAAGTTTCATGGCAATGAAATGAAGTAGAAGTACATTAGAAAATTAGAAAACATTAGAAAATTAGATAAGTGTAGCATATTAATTAGACTAAAGATGATGTACTTCCAGTCATACATGAAGTGTGAACTTAATGTTTTTCTATGTTACTGACACAGCCACTTTTTGTCTTGAGCCATAATGCATACCAGAGATGGAGATTGAATTTTAACTAATTTAGAAAAAAATCATGCATTACCTATCAGGGGTTTTGTTGGATGACATAAGAGGTAGTGCATGTATTTTGCATGTGTTTATGAATTTGAACTCCAAAAGAGTCAAATATTGGAAAGTTAACATCTTAGCACTGTGTTAGGCAGAGTTGCATACAAAAAAGTATAATTTGAAAGATCAGAATATTTTCTATTTTTATTTTCATATTAACCTCAATAATTCTCAATCACAAGATGTTCTCTGACTGAAATGAATACAGACAATGTTTAAACTAAAATCCAATCCCCTACCCACATACATATAAAACTTTTTTAAAGAGATAGAACATTCCTCATAATATTTTATTTTAGTTATGCTTTAGTTATTGAGGTTATCTTTTTAATGTTTTTCTTAAAAGGACAATAAAATTGTACTTGTATTATCTCATACACATGCTCAAAAAATGAAAATTATGGGGGCTTCCCTGGTGGCGCAGTGAGCGTCCGCCTGCCGATGCAGGGGACACGGGTTCGTGCCCCGGTCCGGGAGGACCCCACA
>NC_041222.1:54373229-54436482 GCF_002837175.3 Physeter macrocephalus
CTGAGCCTGCGCGTCCGGAACCTGTGCTCCGCGACGGGAGAGGCCACGGCAGTGAGAGGCCCGCGTACCGCAAAAAAAAAAAAAAAAAAAATTATGGAAATTTCAGTCAGTCAACTATACCAGATATGACTTGTCATAGCCCTGAAATCTCATAAAATTTATCCTGAGCTAGCAACATGGAGATTATGTTTCAGTACCTGAAACTGATTTTAGAAGCCCATTCTCCTCTGGCTTTCAGCCTGGTGACAGATATACAGAATCACATTTTTCAGGTATGGTTTTCAGAATGGAAGCAAAAGACTCAAATCCATCTTCCTAACAGGTTCACTCTTAACTGAAAATGCCTCTACGTTGATATTCAGAAGTTTCATTATTACTCCTGGCTCAATAGAAGCACTAATGCATTGTACTAGAATTTTCTCTATTTCTTTTATCCAAAACAATCTCATCGTGCATTATGGTCCAGCACCACACCTCTGCAGTTTAAAACCAATTTACAGTTTTATATATGAGAAACAAGTACACAAGTATTTTAATAACTGCTATCTATTGTAATCGTTGTTATTTAGATTGTTAGAGATCAGGTTATAATGGTTATAGTTTTCATTTCAAGTAATGCTGATTTTGGCATTAATGAATTTTTTCTGTTTTATTTTTTCTTTTAAATATTGGGTGACATTTAGATTTTGATAACAATGCATTTATCATATTTAACTCATTTTGGGAAGAAAGTGGCAGGAGACAAGAATAAATAGTGATGTTGGTAATCATAAATATTGTTTTCCAGGTCTTTTAATTACCTCCTTACTCCCAGGCCTAGTGTAGAATTGTTTCATCAGCTCCCTTGTATTTGGATGTAGTTAAAAGATTTGTATTGGCCCATGGTTTGTGAGCACAGAGTGGCACATGTAATTTTCAGGCTGGATAATGTAATTGTCAGTGTGAGACAGTCCAAAACTTTTTTTCTTTTTGCCACTATTCTTTCTCTATTAAGGAAGTGTGTATCAGAGTACCCAGAAGACACAAAATGACATGTAATATAACCAAGAAAGCAAACTCTGCTTTACACCAATAAGATTTTGGTATTGTTTATTATCTCAACATAACCTAGCCTGTCTCAGCTGATTAATAGTAGAATTGTTGCACTGCCATAACAAACACACTCTACAATATATAGCATTGGCTTAGAGGTTGACAATGAGCAGTAAAGGATATTTTGTTTGGAAAACAGAAAGATAATCATCTGCGTTATGCAGTTATAAAAAATATTGGGTCAAAATGCCAAATTACACATGATAACTTGGTAGCCATTTAATACAGCCAGTGAACTTCTACCTTCAAGGGCAGAGACTGGAAAACAGAAAGCTAATTTTATGTATTGATTCCTATAGACTGCACCTGAAAAAACATTGCAAGCTTTAAACGAGTTCTCCAGAACTCAATGAAGAAAAGAAGTTTCCATTTAAGAAACGTAGAGGAAATAGAAGAAATCTAGACATTATGAGATGCTTCAAATTGGGAAGACAGAACAGCTTCCAACTTGTAAAACCTTTGATAGACATCAAATAGAGGAGATAACAGTCACTTATATTGTTGAAATCTCAGAATATATTAAGGGGGACTATGCATGAACAAATATGACCAAGATGGCCTTAATATTCTCTTCAGCTTGACTAAACTATGGACAGGTTTATTATTCTTTTTTTTAAGCGCTCTTACTTTAGAAAACTTGCAATTAAAAATTAATTCTCTGCTTCTTTGAGATGTATATCTTTTCTCAGCATCTTCCCAGTTTTAAAACCCAGGCATGTCTTTCTTAAAGAACCTGGAGCCATCCTTTGAAATGTATTCATCCTCTTAAGTGATATACAATTTTGCTTTGTTAATTATACCTCAAAGTTGGCAAAAAAGAAAGAACTATATGGCCCCATCTCCCAGTATTTGTGGGACAAGAGGAGCCTCACTTTGGTAAGCACCAATTAGCAAACACAGAAGGCCTAATCACATGGACAAATTTCCCTGCTAACATCCTCCAGAACTTTTTCACTAGCTCAAGACAGTGCTTAAAATCTCTCCTGGCTTTTGTTTCACCAGAGTCGAGTTTAATCTCTCTCCCCTACTGCAATAATCTTGAATAAAGTCTTCTTTGACTGTTTAAGTTGTCTGGCACAATTTTTCTTTGACAACTATACAGAATAACTGAAGAAAAGAATCTGAGAAATATGAGATGGAAGATAAAATTTAAATAATGAAAAAGATATCAAGGAACACTTCAGAACTTATGCAGAAGAATTAATGGGCACTGAATCTATTTAACTTGACTTGTAGCATCAATCTTAAAAGTGATGATACAGAAACTATTAAGAGTAACCAATCAACTCTGGATAGCTCTGGCTTAACCAAAATTATGGTTGGCGCACAGTCAGTTACACCAATAATTATCAAATGCATCTGCACCATGATAAAAAGCTTTCTTTTGGAAATAGATATATTTCTTATAGTCCCATAAAATTTACAAATTTAAACAACAGGAAAGTAAACAAACTCCATTCTGCAATTTCTTCATTTGTTCTAAAAAAGAATTTTTCAAGGAGAGTTCTTCTGAATGCTAGGTTTCTAGGAGATATCCTTAGCTGTCATAGGTGATTCTGATGTGAAAAAAAACTGATATCTGGACTTCATGTGCCACATGATGCTAGTATAGTAACCATGCAGCCCTACTTACAATTTTATTATGTTTCATCCTCATATGGTAGCGCACAGTAAGACCATGTTCTTGTATTTGAATCTGTTTTCATCTTTGACATGAAAAAGGGGAGACCACTAATAATGGGTGAGTGCTGAATTGCACAGAGGGGAAAATGGTAAGCTGATGACATAGATTCTCCCTCCTAAATCGCCTCCCTCACCAGCCTCTTACACCTTACTGAGAGACATACTGCAGCAAGCAATCTCTACTAGTGTAATAGAAAACTGGAGGAAACTTTTATTACAAAGAAGGAATATTTATGCATTGCAACGCGGCTCCTCCACTGTAACAGTGCTTTTTTGCAGATGTGGCAAACCCTGGATTGGATAGGTTAGAAGATATATTGTAATGTTGTTATGTTTTTTGTAATTTTTTCACTAACTTATTTTTCATTTCTATTATATGATATTGAAGTTTGTGTTTTATAAAGTATCCAACAATTCAATGTGAAAATTTCTGAAGCAAATTTATGAGATGGAAGAGGAGAATTCTAATCCTAGAATTTGGACAATTCTAGTGAGGTGAATGATAGGTACATAATGAAGAATTAAAATTAAAATGTGTAAAATTAGGAAGAGTGAAATAGTAGAAAAAGTACAGTAAGATAAATTAAAAGGTTTCCTTTTTGAAACAATAAAATGAATCAATGTGTGAATAATATGTCACATATGCTGAAGAGGTTTTGTATATTAAGCTGGAAAATAATAGGTCCTTTATCTGGGCTGATTAGTCAACTAATTTCACCAATATATTTTATGCTGTAACATTAACGGAATCTGTAAATGATTGTGAAATTAAAGAAAATGTTTTCTGTTATAAAGTGCTGACTGAAATAAGCAAAGACCAAGATATATTTAAAGTTTTCTCTTTATGTCAGAAAAGAAATGTTCTAAGAGGAACTATGTTGACATTTATAGTGATGTTGCCCATCAATGGTTGTTTCCATGACAGATGTTGCCTCTATTGTAAAAAAAAAAAAAAAAAGAAATTAGGAAATTCTGATGCATTCAGAACAAACTGTTTTCTTCACAGAGAAGTGTTGCTGCATAAATTCTTAGAGATAAAAAGAAAACATTCTGGAAGATGCTACAAAAATGATCATCTTCATTAAACCAAGATCTGTTTATTTGAAAGTATTTAAAATTCTGTATAAGAACGAAATGAAAAAAACAATAAATTTCTTAGTACATAGAGAATTCAGTGGCTTAAAAGGAAAATCTCTCAAAAGGGTATATTTTAACAAAATAAGTGATTATGGGAGACCTTTTAAGGAAATGGTAGGCAAAAATGGAAAGTTAGCATAGATGAAAAATGAACACTTTCTAGTCTAAGCTAGGGAGTTTGGAAGGTTGTTCATTACAACAGCATAATTTAGCTCACATGGTTCTAAACATTATATAACAAGAAAAAAATTAGCAAATATGGCCAGATTCTGTTTCTTTTTTAAATTTTTTATTCTTTTTGCCAGATTATGTTTCTAGCAGAGTAGCCCAATGGAACATTCTTTCAAACACAGGCTAACGTATTATTTTAAATGACAAAAATGTTTAAATAAAACCAGGGTCTTTACAACAAGTGACACCTATAGTTGTCAAGTTTATTCTTAAGAAATGTAACAACAAAAAGGAAAGAAGATTCTCATCGATAACCTTAAAATTACTTTGAATTTCTCATATCATTCCATTTTTTTAATGTTTTGCTTTCGAGGTAAGGAAAATGCAATGAATTATGGAATGTATGTCATATTTTGAGCTACAGAAACAGTTTCAAATAAACATATATTTAGAACCAAAAGCCAGAGTGCTATCACCTAGCACAACTACTGTTTTAGAAATTTTCCCCCAAGTTGAAAGCTACACATCTCTTTATTGAAATTCATAGGCATGCATGAAGGAAATATTGAGCCATAGATCATAACAGAAAAAGTAGAATTACAGAGAAGAAGGTGTGGTTACATTCAAACCCATCTGCATGGTTAGATATGTTACTTTCAAAAATCAAGTATTAACCTCGCTGCGATTAGTTTCACAAAGCCATCATGCTTTGTAAAACTTCGTAAGTTCTAAAATACAGCACACCATTAAAAAGAAAAGGGTGGTTTTTTTTTTCATTTCTCCCTACTTACCCAATAAAATTATACCCTCCTATATTCTTGGAGGGTATAATTTTAATTAAAAAATTAAATTGCATGTGTATGTAAGAGAATTCTGCGGTGTTAAAGACTAACTATAGCCTTCATAGGTAGTGTTACATGTAGAGATTTAAAGGTATTCCCAACTACCCTGGTAACCTGAATAGAGATACTGCTGAGAAGATATGTCTCCAGTGCAATATATTGATAGATTGGTAATATAATGGTCACTTATTAATTTTTCTCATTGCTGCCTGTATTCAAATTTCTTTCTTTGTTTTGGGGAATGCTCCATTTCATTAAAAATGAATATTAAAAATCATAAAGCTTGGAAAATTGAAGAAAAGTAGGCAAGGTATGGAACTTTTCACTGCAACTTCTGTGGATGTTGGAGCATGGGAGCATTATTTAGACTTGGCTAAGTGGATCCCCAACTGGGATTCTGTTAAGCAAGTGAAGCAAAATGATTTTTAAAACATGGTGGTGATGGTGATATTAGATTCTCATTGATGGTATTATCACCAAATAATAATGGTGAGGTCCTGTCCAAACTTTTTTTGCTACATATCCTCTTTTGGTTCCTTCTCAGCAGTGGGACCCAGTCCAGTTAACCAATCACTCTTTTTGCTAACAACAAAGAAATTCAAACAATACAGTACATATTTAAAACACCCTAAGAAAAACTAATGTTAGAGCTATGTAAAACAAAAAGTAATTCAGAAAGACATAAAAGAATAGATCTGAATGTTCACACAAGCAGAATTCCTTAACCTCACCAAATGGCTCTACAAAATCTCGGATAACTAGTCTATAAAAGTGTAGTAAAAGTCTATAGTTTACTATATCAGAGCTATAATTATACACTAAGTCACATCCAGCTTTTTATACACCCAGAGACCTACTATTTAACTTCCACACAAAGACTGAAAAATCTTTAACAAGTTTCAGGATGCTAGCACATAATTCAGTTGGACTCTAGCTTGATCGTTTTTAATTTTTAGTTATTATATCAGGTAGTAAATTTTAAATTACATGTAAATTACATGTTAAGATAATGCTAGCTGTTGTAACAAGCAAACTCAAAAAGTCTAATATGGCTCAAATAGGATAGAAGTTTTCACACATATACATTCTAAAATGTATGTTCCTGAAACACTCCAAAGAATGATTCAGGGAGCCAGACTCTTTCTTTCTTGGAGCTCTCTCTTTTTTGACACAAAGCCAGGAGAAGGAAAAAAGAATTATAAACTACTACAATTGAAAAGCTTTTATACTCAGTCCTGGAAATAGCACAGACTCATAGTCTACTGGCCAGATTTCAGTCATATGAAAATATCTAACTGCAAGCAAGCTGGGAAGTATAGTTCAACTGTGTTCCCAGAAAGAAGGGAAAATTGGTTTGATGAATAGCCTGCCAGTATATATCACATGATAATTCTATTTCAATCAATTATTCACCCTACAGTCAGAATGGGCATCATAAAAATGCAAATCCGCACATGTAACTCTCTAAACTTAGAAACTTTACTGTCATTTCATTGTCTTCCACATAAAGTCTAAACTCAATAACATTATATAGGAACCCCTTTAAGGTCAAGAATCTTCTAAGTTCTTTAACCTCATTTCCTATGTACACCAAACTCCAGGCATACTAAACTGATTGATTAATCCACAAATATGCAGTCTACATCCTCAAATCTGGCCTCTTGCATATGCTATTAGTTCTGTCTGAAGTGCCTTTACCCTTTGTCTCAACTAACTAAAACTCCTATTTGTTCTTCATATAGTAATTTAGAATCATTTAATATAGCAAAAATGTATAGATTACATGCCCTTCCTATGTGCTCCCATACAGTTTATGTTTACACTGTATCACAACTTCCTGTGTAATGAGACAGAAATAATTACTTTTAGAGTGTACCCCAGCTCTCTCTTCCTCCTGTCCACTAAAGAGGATTCTGGGTTTATGTCTTCACTTACTTTCCCTTTCTCCTCTTTAGAATTTCACCAACCAAGAATGGGTCTACAGACTTTTGAGAATAAAATCAGAAATTGAAAATATGCCAGTTGGGCAGATTCTCTCAAGAATATCAGAAGGAAAGAAACATAATTTCATTACCCAAATACTAGTAGATGATAGATAAAAGATGTGCCATGTAATGATAACAGCAAATTTGGAAAGGTAGGGAGGATATAGTGGAGAGATGGCAATTGTGAACCAAATGAATGAGGCATGAGAAACCCTAAAGAGATTCTGGTGTTAGAAAAGAGATTGTTGTTACCCGTGTTCTTGGAGGTTTCTTCAAAGGTAGGAAGGGAAGTAAATATCAGAATTTATGTTAATATTATGCTCCTTTGGAAGGGAAACCCCTCTGCAGCTTATCTACACGGGTCATGACTTCATTTGAGTTGGACTTGTTAGCTTGTCTTTCCCATTAGACTCCTGGGTAGTTGAATTTGATTGCGGTGCCTACTTGAAACTCATAAAGCTTCACTCAGAGTCAAAATAACAGCCTTCTAAGGAAAGCTAATATCATAGATAAAAGAAGAATGCAAACATAAACACAGTAGACTTAAAGCTAGGTAGAGATAGAACTACACATACAAAGAAAAATATACACATGGCTTATGTGGGAAGCTTATATTCCCTTCTCCCCATTTTCACAGAGGAGAGGGGTATTGCACCCTTTCTCCAGAAGGGAATATTGGAAGAATAATGTAATATTCTACTGGAATACTATTGGAAGAATAGAATAGTATTGGAAGAATGCCTCCAGTCTGGCCCTCTCTGCTCATGGCTTGCTCTTTGCCACAGAAGGATTGCCACGTAATTGTCAAAGCTGACACAAGGTTCAGCTTGCTTAACTCAACCATGTTTCAATACTCTGAGAAATCTCTCTGCAAGTGATATGGTTTTCTTTCTGCCCTTATTCTCCATGAAGTAAGCACTGGGAAAGTTTCAGGAAGGAATTCTAAAACACCCTGCTGCTTATCCTGGGGGCATTAAGACGAAAGAATAGAAAACTTATTTTTCTTTGGATTCAAGCAATCCTCTCTTATCTAGCTTTAAGTGTAATATAGCTAATTTGAAAGTATGTTTTTTCATTTTGATTAGAAATGGTGAGGTGCCATTTATGATTAATTATCATCCTCAAATTACCCTGCCCCCCCACCATATTATAAGTACAAAGCCAGAGTTTTAAATTATTAATTTATAATTGGGGAGGGACTTTCTACTTTGATCTGATTCTAAAGTTTTCCCCATTTCCAAATTATATTGAGTTAATTTTATAATACATTTCTAGTTGTTTAACATCTTTCATCTAAGAAACTCAAAATTTGTTTGTAGAAAAAGTCTCTTCTTAATGCTGGGCTGATACATTGGACATGGCCTACTAGACTGAGGGAACAATGTGGCTGAATTGTAATTCTCGTTCTTGTGGGTAAAGCTCCTCTCCTTCATATTAATAGAATCTCTAGTAACAACTATTATTTGCAATGTTTTGTTGTAGTAGATTATAACATAGATTATACTATGTTAATTATTGTATGATTAATCTATGTAATAGATTATACTGTGTTAATTCTAGTCCTTAGCAATTTTGTGCATATGATAGTGAAGAATAAATGTTTTAAAAAATAATTGGCATGACAGATTCAGTTTATAAAAGAAGATAGCTGTTTTCCCTTCCTTCCTTGGAGACAACACACCTCAAATCTAAAGAAGTTAAAGCATTAAAAATAGATCTTTCATCTCCTGTATCGTATAGAATGAGAAATTTGTTCAGCAACTCCTCACTTCTTTCCAATTTCTGATTTTTCTATCTAAGAATTGGAACAATATCTGCAGTGTGAATTGAAATAAAATTGAAAAAGAAACAAGTGCTTTCTCTTCCTATACTGAGGCTCACTTTTTTATATATATAATATAATCTATGTGATTTGCCCTAAACCCAAATTCAATATTCAAAAACTCAAGATTTATTGAGACAACTTACTTAATAGTTATGATGATTAGCTAAAAAAGAAATGAGAGATATAACAACAATTATTAATGTTAATTATTGACTTGTCCGAAAAACATTATGAGAAAATTACTACTTTGGCTTTAATCACATTATCAGATCTTAATCTGAGACTATAATGATGAAATTATTTGATACTATTAGCTAATAAAAACAGAATTTCATATGTCTTTTTTTTGTCAATAACCTCTCCAACATGAGATATTTGCAAATATTCCAAAATTGCTTATATTCCTAATACCCTCTAATATGGGTATGTTATATATGTGTCATACAATTATATAATATAATATAATATTAATTTTCTATTACGTATATGTCTGGTAAAAGTTACATAGTGCCTCAATCTAGCTGTTTCCCCTCATTATAATAAAATTTAAGAAAGCATATGTTGGAGTAACTACCTTTTTTAATTGGCTGTAGTCTAACTTATTTAATTTGTTTAAAAAATTATTTGTATATATATTATTATAGTATGCAACATTACCATAAATTTAGCTAAAAGGATCATGGTATTTCATTAATGGTATTTGAAATGTATTTTGTAGAGAATTTAATAATATATGCCATCCTACCCAAGTGCAGTCCACTTTTAAAAAAGAGAACTACAAATTTTTAATCAATATCAAGGGGAAAACAGCACCAGTGGTATTAGAATAGTGAAATATTCAATAAAATCCAAAGGTTAATTTTTTAAAAAAGATAAAATGAAAGTACCCTCTATTATTTAACTGTGATAACACTGCTAATGTAGAATGAAGCTGTTAACACAAAGTTGAACACACCCTAGACCGATATTTGTTAGGAAATGAATAATGTACAAAACGAGAAAGTTTAAAGCTGCTTAATATTTTTAATAGAATCTCCCATATATAAGAGCTACACCCAATATTTGAGAGGAAAGGTAAGATTTTGGATTATGTCCAGGCTTTGGACACAGACAAGCCTGAGACTGAATGCTGGCTGTGCCATGTCACTTAGTTTTCAATTAACTCAACAAATATTTCCCAACCACCTGCTATAGATCATAAACCTATAATAGATGTCAGTGAAATAATTGTGACCAAACCCAAGGAAAGTTTGTTATTTATGCTCTCTAAATATCATTTCCTCATAAATATACTAATTATAGTAATTAAAATAAAATACTATAATATTGAATACTTTAGTGTAAAATAATATAATAAAAATAGCTATAGCTTTCCATGACTACTCTATTGACATGTACAAAATTGTGCAAGTAAAAATAATGCTTCAGAAGAGGTTCCACACATCCTAGATATCAAACACTTGCACAAAGTCAAAGGTAGATCATAAGTACACTGTGACAGCGTCAGTTAACACGCTGTTAAAAATGAGCAGTTAAAAGGGGATTGTGGTAAAAAAAATTAATTTGATTTGACAGTGATTTGACAGGTAGCAGAAAAAATACTGGCTTGCAATGTGTGTGAATGCACATATATATATATATACACACACACATTTGTGGTAAAAAAAATTAATTTGATTTGACAGTGATTTGACAGGTAGCAGAAAAAATACTGGCTTGCAATGTGTGTGAATGCACATATATATATATACACACACACATATATATATTGTCTGTATGTGTATCTGTGTATACACACATGTATACACATTGTATAGAGAAATAGAACAATTTTACTCCGTTTCTGTTTTTTGGCATGTGCATATTTGTTATGTATACAAAGTCAGTAGATAATACCATCCTAAATCTCAGAGAAGTTCAGAAGTTTGACCAAGACTACACAATACACATCTAGTAAATTGCAGAGCCAGTAGTTGAACCTAAATCTAATCTGACTCAAAGGTCTTTGACATTTTCTACTATGCCACTCAAAACACTAATGAGAATTTTGGCATTGCTTGACTTTCAAACACTTGCTATCACAAAGATTCCACATTTTAGGATGGGCTCAAATGGCTGTAAATAAAGTAAGCAACTGGGAATTAGGAGGAGGATATCAGCAAAAGAGCATATTGGAAAGAGGGTGTTGTGAATAACTTTATTTAGTTAACTCTTCTTCTACTGCCAAACACTCCTATCACCAAGGAACTGTGCCACTAGAAGGCTGCCAAAATTTTCTCCATCTTACCTTTTGCATATATCTCTGAGATGCTTGTTACATCATATTTGCCTTTTCAAGATACTCTTTCAAATTCATGTTAAGCAGATATCAACTGTGTCAGTTGTTTTTGAGGAGGGAAACTGGTGAAAGACATTTTAATTCATTCAACAGATAAGAATCTAGTATGTGCAATGCACTGCAGTGAAACAGAGAACCATAGTCCAGAATTTAAAGTGTGTGGGATGTTGGATATTAAACAAGAAATTAAAAATGAAGAACAACACTATCTTATTATGGAGGAGCCAATTATCTCATTTCTTGGTCCTCAACCCACATCTCTGAGGCCATCAGCCCACAGATTCTGATCAAAAACATTTTCAGAAACCATTTTTTTTTTTTTACAAAGAGAAGGCAAGAAAGAAACAGTACAAAATGTTAAACCCGGTTGCTATTAAATGCCAAAAATATGGATATAGTTCCACTAATTTTCTATATTTCCAAATATTGTTTTATAAGTATTATTTTTGCAATGGAAAAAAATAGTAAACCTGTGATTATATTTTGCATTTACTGGTAATGAAAAAAAAATTCAGAGGCAACAAATTGTTCTGTTGTACTCTGCTAGCATCTATAAATTTCTGCTACTTTTGCAAGAAAATTGCTGCATATTCTAGTCTTGTCTATTAATAAACAATATGTGCCATGAACAGAGAGATTTAATCTAGACTAGGTGGAAAGGATTCCCAGAATAAGAGAAAAGGTAATTAATAAGGGAGGACCATGGTGGAGGAAAGGAAGTCTTCAGACAAAAAAAAAAAATATATATATATATATGTATATATATATATATATATACATATATATATATATATATATGCGTGTTCAAAGGCCCCATGCAAGGAGGAAGCATGGCTCTATATAAGATTAATTCTCTGAGCCAGAAACACTGAGAATGAACATAAGTGTATGCACTTGCAGGAAGAGAAATAAGCTAGATTGTTCAGGGCCTTAAAACCATGCTAAAGATTTGATCTTAGAAGCAAAGGAAGTGATTTAAGGGATTAAAATTGTATTAATATACTTTTGTTTTTAAAACACTACTCTGGAAAATAGTTTGGAGAAATTCATGGTGGACGTGATGGGATGGGATGCTTCTTAACTCTTTAGAGGTAAAATCATTTTGTGAGGTTTGAATTAAAGCAGTGAACATGGAAAAGGCTATGTGTATTTAAAATACTTATAGAAGGTATTATTGATAGAACAAGTTCCTGGATTACGTAGAAAACAAGAAGGCAGTGTTGAGGGTGAGTCCTAGGTTTCTACCTAAGATAACAGAATGATAAGGCCATGATCTGATTTGGGAGTATGTTTAAAGTATCATGGGTTTGTATTTAGACATATCTGAGACCCCTGAGACAGAGTTTCAAATTTAGTTCCAGGGAGCAAACAATGAGATGGTGATTAGTATATAGATTTATGCCTGGGATGCACTTGGAATCATAACCTTTAGAAAGGTAGAAAGCAGGATTAGATACAAAGGAAAATTGGCCCGTGGCAGTGCAATCTTAATGAAGGCCTCAGAACACACGATAGGGAACTTGAAGCTGGGATAAATCTTCAGAGTTTCCTTGTGATGGGGGGCAGTGAAAGGCCTTTATATCATTTCCACAGTCTTCCGTGGCACTCCGTCATTTTACCTCAGTTAGAGTTGGCCATTTTTTCCTCTGTTTCTACAGGTCATCTTGTGTAGCATGTTTACACCACCTCCCAAGATTCTTGCCATCGCATTAAATCTTGAATCCTAGGGAGTGCTCCTACATTAATAAATCCTTCCTTAACAACCTTCTGTCCTGTTCTCATTTGATCTCACATCCTCAGACTCTAGTCCCATGGGTCTCACTGGGCCCTTCCTGGTACATGTTGTTTAGGTACTATAACTCTTTTGGTATATAGTCCTCTTTCCTCTCTTTGGGTTTAGTATGACCTTGGATAGTTTATGACACCCACATGATCTTAGTTATTGGAAGTCACTGCATCATATTCAAGCAAGGGGTGGGTGTACTGCTAGTCTTTAAGAGGGAAGAGTGGACATCTTCCTCTGGATCAGAGGGTTCAGGGGAATTTGGGAATTCAGGATTTTCAGATGCATCAACCTAGATATTCTCATCCCATATGTCAGGGTCACAGTTTTTCCATTCTAGGGCCCTAATAATGGCATAGCAACCTAGCATTAGTTACAAGTTTAACTTTCTTTGAATTTCTCTGTATTTTTGGTTATGATTAAGCCCCAAACTTTGTTTTCAGCTTTCTTTACCTTGAGGCTGCAAGAGATGATAGCCTCTTTACAAGCTACCAAGGAGGCCTTCTGCCTTCACACTTGGTTTTTAATTGCTGATTAATCACTCTCACCCTTTATCTTTTTCCAAAGCCTCAGATATCAGTCAAACTAAGTAACAAACACCAAATTCTTCTCCCTCTTAAGTATTATTGCTTTGATATTTTGCAAACACTTGCTACATCAAGCAGCTAGTGGCTTCTCCTCCAACAGAACATCATCCTAGTTCATCAGTAGGGAATGTTTTAGAAATTGATCACATTTTGTGCCAGAGACTAAGCTTGCCCAAGCCAGTAACTATATCTTCACTGCCAGCTGGGTAAGGTGGGATGTAGCTTCAGCATCTGATCTTAGTATCTGTTTTGTTGGGCCACACCTGGTACCAATTGCCACAGATCGTGCTTAACTGGAAGCAAGCTCTGAGATGTAGGACCATCACTGGAAGATAAACGAAAGAAGCAGAATTGGGCAGAGAGAAAAGTTGCCTTGGGATGTAGTCTCAGCAGAAAATCTCAGCCAACTCCTCTGATGCTGGATAGACTTTCACATTTATCCCCATATAGGGTGCGAGTGCTGGGCCTTTATGCCCTCATTCAACAAGAGATTTCATGTGAGCTACCCTGGGTGGAGGGAATGGTCTTGGGGGTGATGACTCATTTCAGCTGAATCAATTCTTGAAAGGACTGACACCTGAGGGTTGTTTGCCGCTAGGCTTCCTGGGAGCTAGATAAATAAGTCTCTAGTTCCTGACGAGGTATCTGGCAGAAGATTAGCGTGCGGTTTCCAACAGCTAAGCCGAGTGGGACACGACAACTGTCTATTTGTATTTGGAATATCAGGAGGAGGATCTGTGCTGGAGGTCAGTGTAAATGAATTATCTGTGTACATATGATCAGTAAAGCTATGACCTGGTTACAACTATTTCGGGAAGGAGTATATTCTGAGAAAGAAAGGGTCTCACACTAGGACGCAGGGAATCCCAACAAATCAAGGAGGACATTTTGCAAAGGAGAGCAAGAGGGAGATTGCAAGAGAGAAGTTTAAAATTATTCTACTTGAATTCAGATTTTTCTTTTGAATATTAGATCTCCATTTCCTTGATACTATTTTTGTTCTTGAATTATGTGGGTGGGAACTTTAATTTGGGGTTCATGGAACTTTAGGAGCAGAAAAATAAAAGAAAGAAATGCTATTTTTACTTCAGTGGGGAGTAAGGTTTCATTTGAAAGAACATAGGTTTAAAAGGTAGAATGACCGGGCTTCCCTGCAACGGGAGAGGCCACAGCGGTGAGAGGCCCGCGTACCGCAAAAAAAAAAAAAAAAAGGTAGAACGATCATATAAATAGAGGATTAGTGTAGTGCCTTTCAGTGACTTGGGTCTAGAATGAGTCCAGAAGATCTTAATCTGAATAGGTAAGAAAAGCAACAACAAAAAAGGATTAATATTAATATGAAATGGTTTATATTGTTGTTTGAAATAAACATTCTTAACATTATGTATGGCTACAACCCTGACAAACTCATTTTGAATCTTTTCCCAGTATCTTTAGAACAAATGGATTCAGGTCTTAGGGAATTCAGAAAGAACTAGAATCACTGTTGCTTCTTCAAATTTCAGTGAAAATACGAATGAATTACATTTTAAAACGAATGTATTCTTATTCCAAAACCTAATGTAGCTAGTTTTAGACTTATGGGAGGGCTATGTTTACCAGATGGATGAGATAAAGTTTTGATGGTCAGTGTAGAGGATTTTTTGCATTATTTGCTGTCTATGTCATATCTTACATATAGGATCTTAGATAAAGAATTTTTTAACTTTAATTTTGATGCATATCTTTTATATATAAATACGACTTTTAACTTTTTATTTAGAGATAATTATAGTTTAACATGCAGTTTTATAAAATAATAGAGCTACTATACTTTTTACCCAATTTTTCTCAATTGTAATCTATTACATAGCTATAGTACAATAGCACAATTAGGAAATTGACATCAATACAACCCACTCACCTTATTCAGTTTTCACCAGTATCACTTGCACTTGTGTGTGTGTCTGTGCGTGCGTGCATGTGCATGCATGCATGCATTTCGTTCTATGCAATTTTATTTTATTTTATTTTTTATTTATTTATTTATTATTATTATTTTTTTTTTTTTTTTTTTTGCGGTATGCGGGCCTCTCACTGTTGTGGCCTCTCCCGTTGCGGAGCACAGGCTCCAGACGCGCAGGCTCAGCGGCCATGGCTCACGGGCCCAGCCGCTCCGCGGCATGTGGGATCTTCCCGGACCGGGTCACGAACCCGCATCCCCTGAATCAGCAGGCGGACTCTCAACCACTGCGCCATCAGGGAAGCCCCTATGCAATTTTATAATGTGTTTTTTTTAACATACAAGTATGTATAAATGGAATTTGTATCTTGACCTTTGAAGTTCAGTTGAATATATTTCTTTTTGAAAAAAAACTGTAAATTTGATGTAATCCTATGATTATAAAAAGTAATTTATAGAGGACATATCTAGGAAAAAGGGAAAATATCAATTTATGATATGTAGAGATATTGTTCCAGGATGACTCTCTTCAACTTTTTATGAGACATCTATGCAAAATAATTAATGCCTATATGTTAGTATCATTTTAACTTTTATTATTTTAGTAATTGCTAGTAGGGAAAGATGCCCTGATATTTTAGCTTTCCAAGTCTTATATCACTATTTAGATGAGGAGAATGTATAAATCCATTCTGGATAGTTTAAATAGGAATCTTACTTATTTTGTTTTCTCAGGACACAGTTCTCACTATGAATTCTGAAGGACAGAAATAAACTACCTACTTATGTGTGTATATGTATACGTGTAAGTATATACAACACATACGTATATACATTCATATGCACGTGTACACACATGCACACAATTGTTAATTAACAATTGTTAATTAATAACTTTGTTAGTTAATAAAACAAATTGTTCTATTTCAAATGAAAGTCACTGTATATATGTGAGTACAGTGCATAATTTTCTGCTAAGTGTGCAAAATATATATGTGAGGACATAGATCTCCTCAAGAATTAATGATCTAATGTGATAATAATAGGACACATGCTGAGGCTCATTACTTAGATTCTAATTAACTACCTTCAAGTTACCGAAATATTTCACGTGTATTTCACAATACATTCTCCTTTCTTTTTTCATATATGACCAGTACTTTTCTTGTACTTAATTCCTTGGACAAAGAAGTTTCTTAGACCAAAGTGAGTCTTGTATATTTTAAATCAACAAAAATATGGAACTTCGTTTATTGAGAGCTTAGTCTGTATTTCGAGACTTACATCAAAACATTTCACCATCTTACTGTTTTCTAAACCATAAGTAAAAACCAAATACACTTTTGTGCATATCTTGCCTACCATCTAAAATTATAAGGCAAGAAGTAGAGAACAATAATACTGTTTCTAGTGAGTGTTTTCAGGACTTAAAAATTAAATGGGGCTTCCCTGGTGGCGCAGTGATTGAGAGTCCACCTGCCGATGCAGGGGACACGGGTTCGTGCCCCTGTCCGGGAAGATCCCATATGCCGCGGAGCAGCTGGGCCCATGAGCCATGGCCGCTGAGCCTGTGCGTCCGGAGCCTGTGCTCCGCAATGGGAGAGGCCACAACGGTGAGAGGCCCGCGTACCGCAAAGAAAAAAAAAAAATTAAATGAACTATAGAGTGACCATAAATTAATAATACTAGTCTAAATTCTTCTGAATTCATAAGTAGATTAAAGTTAAATTTTTTAAAAAATAAAATCCTTAACTGCATTTGATCTAAAATTCTCTTTATTTGACACATTTGAAAAATATTTATAGTATTTTGTGTTCAATATTTCTAATAGTGTTGTATAATTTTGACATGGTAAACAATTTATTGTATCTTTGAGATGAGAAGGAAAAGGAAAACATTCAGGAGGTGATTATTTTACCTTTCTTTTCGAGCTGGTATAGATAAACATGGTCATCAGAAATCCAAAAACATTTCATGTATTGAGAATTTTCATATAGTATTTGGATATCACCATAAGGAGATTGTGCATAACTTTAAATTATTTCCCATCTTATGTAACTTTGCACATTGCTTAAAATATCCAATAGGATATTTTTAATGTAGTCCATAAAATAATAAATAGATGGCTAGATTGATAAACATTTGTATCAATCTAATGGCTACCATTCATATTTACGCAATCTCCTTTCCCATATATTTGAGCTCTGTTATATGTCAGTGAAGAAAAATCTTATGCAGAACTACAGCTTCATAACAACTAAATATATTGAATGTGTTTTTCTGCATTATTGACATTATACTTGTTTATACGCTGTTAGTAATTATGTGTTGCTTACAGAGGAGATTATATAGGATATAAATATAGATTTCATTCAAAATTCATGGGGAAAAGCCATATGATTCAAAAGGAAAAGCAATCTAGACATTACTGAGTTATGAAAATGCTTTACAAATAAGATTCTAAAAAAACCCACAATAATATAAACCAGAACAATCTTATTTACTATTACTTAAATTATTTTTCATAATGCTGATAAAATGTTAGCTGAGTTTTAACTAACTTACTGGAGTAAAATGTTCTCTAAAAAAAAAAACGTAACAGGAGTGAGTCTCTTGTCCTACTGATTTTTGCAAAGTAGTGAATGCTTTTGCTACTGCTGGGCTGAAGCTAAAAGTAGATCTGAAAATGGTATAAAATTCCACTGTTCATTTGAATGAAGTCTGAGTTTTAATTTTAATAACTGCAAGTTGAGAAAAAGGAATACTATTAAATCGTGATATTATTAGTTTTTTGTTTATATGTTCTCATACTCTTGCTGATTAACTGAGGAGTAATAGCTGTCAGGAAAAAGGTATAAAACTGAGCACAAACTAAATGTGTTTAACTGTTTGAATTCTGGTGAATTCATATTAGCATGTTTTATTTTGACAGATATAGAAATGCTTCCATAAACAGTATAGCATTGCTTATAATTTAATTCTTATGAGAACTGCATGAATATATAATACTGGAAACTATATTTTTCCTTTTCACTATTCATTGTACCAGCCAGTTCTCTTTCACTGGTTTCTTGGTTTCTTTTTTTTTTTTTTTTCAGAGGTGGGAGGTTGAAGGGGGAAGATTCCTAGTACTCAAGCAACTTAATTAAAATTATTTAAATTTAATAGAGTCTTAAATGGAAATATATTTCCTAGATGAAGCAAGCAAGGATGAAAACAGCCTGAGAACTTGGGCTTCTTGAGGGCTGAAAACATAAATATCTTACATAGTTACATGGTAACTTACATCAGTCATGGTACATGAGATATAGTCGATGTTTAATAAATATTTATATAATTGAATTTTAAGAGTTCAGGAAACAGAAGTGTGAAATTAACATTTGTGTATACCATAATCTGACCTGAACAAAAACATTGTCACCAAAAGATAATGAATCTACAATCTTGGTAGTATATTTTCTGCCTAACTCAAAAATTCTTTAGTGCTCTGACTGATACAACCATCAGTAACAGTAAACTGTCCTTTGTAATCTATGAAGATAGATAAGATCTGTCATAAACAGTATACTTATACGACTTTAAAGAAATGAAAGAATTGCTGAAAGTTTAAAGACAGTATTGAAAAAATGTAAAAGAAAATTTCCTAGTAACATGCCTAGTCTCTCAGTGCAACAATGAGTTGTCCTAAAATGGTGATAGCAAAGAAATGAACACACAAGTCAACAAAAACAGAGAAGCTTCCAAAAAATAATATGTTGTTGTTAAACATATTCTGTAAACTGAGAAAGAAATTTTATTTAAAACTATGAGAGATAAGATGGAGAATCTAAATGTTAATGCTAGAAAATTAGATGACATCTCAATAATAACAAGGTTATTTTGGGGTAAGACTAGAAAGACAAAATCTTGGACCAAGAAAGAAAATGCGGCAGTATTTTATGATTAACTATTATTAATCTGATAATGTGCTAACTGTTGCGACATACATTACCTCATCCCCATACCTAATAATGTCAGAACAGTATTGACACGCTAGTTTTAGATGGAAAAATAATATTTGAGAGATAATACTTGCTGAAGATCACGTGGCTAGTGAGTGGTAGAGCCATGATTTTCATTCAGGTTTTTCCTTCAGACTCCACATTTATAACCTAGTACCATGAAGATAACTTAAACTTCAGATAGGCCAAAGAAGAGAGGTAGAGAAAATGTGAATATGTTCCAGGAATGTAAGTTTCATGAGTTACACACATACTTATCATTTCTGGTGCTCTGCATTCCTTGTGTAGATTGAGCTTTTTAATCTGGTGTTAATAGTACTTATACCTGCAGGAATTCCTTTAAAATGTCTTGTTTTTTAGAATTTCTGAAGTTCTGCTGGTGATAAATTCTAGCTTGTGTATGTCTGAAAACATCTTTATTTCACCTTTTTCTTTTTTGGTGGTTTGTTCTAGCTGCAGATTGCAGTCAGCTGTGGGGGTCTAGATAGGCATCTTATACTCAAAGGTGCAGAGGTCTGGGATGGCTGCATTTGTGGGTCCTGGTTTCCAGCAAGGGAGATGGGGAGGGAGAAGGGAGGGACTCAGGTGGCTGGCAAAAGTAAACACAAACACCTGTGGGGTGAAAAATGGTGAAATCTGCAGGGATCCTGGGATGCCAGTGTTGGCTGTTGGTGCCTTCAGTGCTAGAAGCTGCTGGAGTTGTCTGCAGAGTAGATGCCTGAGAACTGTGGTCATTCCCGCTGCTTGGCTGATACTGGTAGCCCCCACTTTTCTTCCTTACTCCTAGCCGTCTCTGTATGTCTCAGTTTTGCTGGTCTGTGGGTAGGGTAAAAGTCAATTAAGGTGAGGGGAGCTTTTCCTAGCTAGTCTTCTTTTGGCTCTGAGTAATGCTGGCATGGGTGATGGGATGATGCAGGCCAAAAAAAGGTATTCTTCACTTTTTTAGGTGGTTATTCTCAAGTTGTTTTGTTCCACAGCGTTGCTGAAGTTTGCTAAGTAGATTCCAGAGCTCTCAAAGAACTGTTTTATGTTCATGGTTGGCTGTCAATTGTTGATCTCTGTGTGGAGATGGAGGCTGGAGTCTACTACTCCACTGTCTTAGTAATGTCAGTCTTTGTTTCCTTTATAAGCACCTTCCTTCCCACCTTCCTCCCATCCCCAACCCTTCAAAAATCTTGACAACCGCTAATCTGTTCTCAAGCTCTATAATGTTGTCACTTCAAGAATGTCACAAATGAAATCATAAATTTGTAATAGTTTGAGGTTTTTTTAATTCAGCATAATTCCTGTGAAATTCATCTAAGTTGTTGAGTACATCAATAGTTTGTTCCTTTCTGTTGCTGAGTAATACAGATTACTACAATTTGTTTAACCACTCGCTTATTGAACGATGTATATGGTGTTTGTGGCTATTCTGAGTAAAGCTTCTACAAACATTTGTGCACAGGTTTTTGTGTGAACATGAGTTTTCAGGTTTTTGTGTGAACATGAGTTTTCATTTCTCTGAGGTATATGGCCAAGACTGAATTGCTGGGCTGTATGTTAATTGTGTGCTTGGTTTTATGAGAAACTGCCTAACTTCTTCCAGAGTGTCTGTGACATTTTTACCTTTCCACCAGCAATGTTTGAGTGATTCAGTTTCTTCATATACTTGCCAGCATTTGGTATTGTCACTATTTTTTATTTTAGCCATTCTGATAGGTGTAAACTGATGCCTCATTGTGCTTTTATTTTTCATATCTCTAATGGCTAATTATATTGAACTTTTTTTCGTGTGTTTATTTGCTATGTGTATATACTTGCAGAAAATATTGGTAAATGACCTTTGCTTATTTTCTCAATTATTTTATTATTCATTTTCTATTTGTTTCCTTTGTTTATCATTCTTCTGTTTCTCTTTCTTATGAATTACACAAGCATGTTTTAGGATTCATGATGATTGATTTGTGGTATTTTTAAATTATTATATTGCTCTGTAGAGTTTTCCTAGTGGGGGATATACATACACACACACACACACACACACACACACACACACACACACACACACACACTTATGACAGTCTACTGCTGTAAGTTTACCACTTCCAGTGAAGTGTCAAAATCTTATTTTGGTCCCTTTATATTTGTCACCTTTTAAAGATCATTGCTTTGAGTATCAGTTATTATTTTAATTTTAATTTGTATTATTAAGTATTTAGATACCTGATGGAAATATAGTCTATTACATTTACTCATATTTATGATCTTTCCATTATTCATTCTTTCTGATCCTTTGAGAGTTCATCTTTTATCATTTTGTTTCTGTTTGAAGAACTTCTTTAGCCATTCTTCAACAGTAGGTTTTTTAGCTTCCTTCATCTGAGAATGACTTTATTATTTTTTTTAGAGATTGAATATCCAAACAACAGTCACACCATATTTTAAAATAGTACTCTGCCTGCAACCTGCAGTAATGAGTCCAGGAAGCCAAACCACAACCTCTGTAGCAGACAGCCCCAGTTAGGACTTGATCAATAACTGACAGCTTATTTTTTTGTCCCTGCTTGCAATGTAGGACCAAGTGGTGAAAGCCAAATATGTTCCTCTAACTAATCCCTTAGGGTACCCTGTTACTAGTTAGCTTGCCTCCAGTTTCTCCATGTCAACAGCTTTCAATAAGGGCATACCTGAAGGCTACCCTTTTTATCATTATGAAGTTTTTCATTTCCTCTGCTTGTCTTGGAATCTCTGCCAAAGGTAACTGATGGTGTCTGACTCACTTGCTGCAGCAAGCTCTGAACAAACAGCTTTGCTTATTCTCATTTGGATGCACTTCATTTATTTAAACACCTCCATTAAGAATATTCCTGAAAGACACAATTGGCAGTTCTCTTTTTCTTTATTTCAGTAATTGAAAAATATTGTCCTACTTACTCCATGATTTCAGGTAAGAAATTTTTTTGTAATTTGAACTAGGGATGCTCTCATAGGTAATGTCTTTTTTTCTGGCTGCTTTCAAGATTATTTTTAGTCTTCAGAAGTTTAATTTTGCTGTATCTCAGTATGGATTTATTTGGTTTTATGCTATTTCTGGTATTTCTCAGTTTCTGGAATCTGTAGATTTATATATTTCACCAACTGTGAGAAGTTCAGCCATTATTTCAGTAGCTCTGTATTTCCTTTCCAAGACGCTGATGGTATGAATGTTGATTTTTACTGTCTTGTAAGTTCTAGAGGATGTATTTTTTAAAAATTCTACATTCTCTCTGATGTTTCATTGGGGTATATTCTATTTATCTGTCTTAACTATATCATGTCATCTCTGTACTACTATTTTTTTTTTTTTTTTTGTGGTATGCGGGCCTCCCTCTGTCGTGGCCTCTCCCGTTGCGGAGCACAGGCTCCGGACGCGCAGGCTCAGCGGCCATGGCTCACGGGCCCAGCCGCTCCGCGGCATGTGGGATCCTCCCAGACCGGGGCGCGAACCCGGTTCCCCTGCATCGGCAGGCGGACGCGCAACCACTGCGCCACCAGGGAAGCCCTCTGTACTACTATTGAACAGACCCAGTGAGGGTTTTTTTTTTTCAGTTATAGTGTATTTCAGTTTTCTTATTTCCTTTTTTATTTTTGTTACTTCTATGTCTTTGCTGAGATTTAAAATTTTTCTTTAGTTGTTTCAAGAAATTAGCAATTTCTTGTTGAAATTTTGTTTTCCCTGCTGCTTTAAAGCCCTTGTTGGATAATTCCACCATCTGATTATTCTTAATGTTGATATCATCTGTCTTTTCTCATTCCAGTTGTGATTTTTCTGTCGCTTGGAATGACAGGTATTTAAAAAATTTTTTCCTGTGTATTTTATCAGTTATGTTAGGAGACTCTGGATCTTATTTAAGTCTTCTCTTTCAACAGTCAAGTCAACCTGTTTAGGTTTAGCATACAGGTCCTGGCATATTTTTACGAGGTATTTTCTGGTTTTAGTTTTGTATTTGTTTGCTTTTATTTAAATTGAAGTATAGTTGATTTACAGTGTTATATTAGTTTAAGATATACAACATAGTGATTCAATATTTTATATATTACACTCCATTTAAAGTTACTATAAAATATTGGTTATATTCCTTGTGATGTACATTATATCATTGAATCTTAGTTATTTTATTCCTAGATCACCTTTCTGAATCTTGCTCCTCCCTCGACCCCTCTCCCCTCTGGTAACTACTAGTTTGTTCACTGTATATATCTGTGAGTCTGATTCTGTTTTGTTATAGTCATTTTTTCTTTTTTTAGAGTTCACATCTAAGTGAAAACATATAGAATTTTACTTTCTCTGTTTGACTTTCTTCATTAAGCATAATACCCTCCAGGTCCATCTATGCTGTTGGAAATGGCAAAATTGTGTGTGTGTGTGTGTGTGTGTGGTTTTTTTTTCTTTTTTTCTTTTATGGATGAGTAATAGTCTACTTTGTGTGTGTGTGTGTGTGTCCACATTTCTTACAGGTGCTGTCTTTTCCCCATTGTATATTCTTACCTCCTTTGTCATATATTAATTGGCCATATAAATGTGAGTTCATTTTTTGGGCTCTCTCTTCTGTTGCATTGATCTATGTGTCTGTTTTGTGCCAGTACTATACTGTTTTGATTACTGTAGCTTTGTATTATATTTTGAAATCAGGGAGCATTATACCTCCAGCTTTGTTTTTTTTCTGAGGATTGTTTTGGCAATTTGGCATCTTTCATGTTCCACATAAATTTTAGAATTATTAGTTCTAGTTCTGTGAAGAATACCATTGTTATTTTATAAGGATTGCATTGAATCTGTAGATTGCCATAGGTAGTATTGTCATTTTAACAATACAAATTCTTCCAATCCATGAACACATTATATCTTTCCATCTGTTTGTGTCTTTTTTAATTTCTTGCTTCAGTGTCTTACAGTTTCCTAAGTACAGGTCTTTAACCTCCTTAGATTTATTCCAAGATATTTTATTCTTTTTGATGCAATTGTAAATGGGATTGTTTTCTCAATTTCTCTTTCTGCTAGTTTGTTGTTAGTGTGTAGAAATGCAACAGATTTCTGTGAATTAATTAATTTTTCCATCTTACAAGTTTACTGAATTCATCTATGAGGTCTAGTCATTTTTTTTGGTGGCAACTTTAGGATTTTCCACGTATAGTATCATGTCATCTATAAATGCTGACAGTTTTACTTCTTCCTTTCAAATGTGGATTCCTTTTTCTTCTGCTTGCTGTGGCTAGGACTTCAATACTATGTTGAATATAGGTGGTGAAAGAGGCATTCTTGACTTGTTCCTGATCTTAGAGGAAATGCTTTCAGCTTTTCACTGTTGAGTATGACGTTAGCTGTGGGTTTGTCATATATGGCCTTTATTACATTAAAGTATGTCCTTCTATATAAGTTTTGATAGTTTTTATCATAAATGGATGTTGAATTTTATCAATCTTTTTTTGCATCTATTGAGACAAACATATGCTATTTATTTTTCAATTTGTTGATGTAGCACATCACACTGAATTTGCAGATATTGAAAAATCCTTGCATCCTTGGGATAAATCCAACTTGATTATGGTGTATGATCCTTTTAATGTATTGTTGAATTTGGTTTGCTAATATTTCACTGAGGGCTTTAGCATCTATGTTCATCCGTGATATTGGCCTGTAATTTTTTCTTGTGGTGGCTTTGGCTTTGGTATCAGGGTGATGCTGGCCTTGTAGAATGAGTTCAGAAGATTTCCTTCCTTTGCAGTATTTTGGAATAGTTTGAGAAGTATACATGTTAATTCTTATCTAAATGTTTGGTAGAATTAACGTGTGAAACCATGTGTTCCTGAACATTTTTCTTTGGGAGATTTTTTATTACCAATTCAATTTCATTATTGGTAATTGCTATTCATATTTTCTATTTTGCCTTGGTTCACTCTTGGGAGATTGTACATTCTATGAATTTGTCTCTTTCTTCTAACTTATCCATTTTATTGGCATATTATTTTTCATAGTAATCACTTATGATCCTGTGTATTTCTATGGTGTCCATTGTAACTTCTCCTTTTATTGATTTTGTCTCTGTCTTGATTTTGGCTAAAGGTTTATCAATTTTGTTTGTCTTTTCAAAGAATCAACTCTAACTCTTGTTAGATTGATTTTTTTTCCTATGACTTTTAAAGTCTCTATTTCATTTATTTCTGCTCTGATCCTTATGATTTCTTTTACTAACTTTGCATGTTATTGTTGCTGTTCTTTTTCTAGTTCCTTTAGGTGTAAGGTTAAGTTCTTTATTTGAGGGGTCGTTTTTTCTTCTTGAGGTAGACATATCACTATAAGCTTCCCTCTTAGAACTGCTTTTGCTGTGTCCCATAGTTTTTTTTTTTTTTTCCTTTTGGTACACGGGCCTCTCACTGCTGTGGCCTCTCCCATTGCGGAGCACAGGCTCCGGATGTGCAGGCCCAGCATCCATGGCTCATGGGCCCAGCCGCTCCGTGGCATGTGGGATCCTCCCAGACCAGGGCATGAACCCGTATCCCCTGCATCGGCAGGCGGACTCTCAACCACTGCGCCACCAGGGAAGTCCTCCCATAGATTGTTGGATCAGTTTGTTTTCATTTTATTTGTCTCCAGGGTTTATAAATTTCTTCTTAGATTTCTTCATGTTAAGTAGCATATTACTTAGCCTCTACATGTTTGCGTTTTTGCAGTTTTTTTTTTTATTGTAGTTGATTTCTAGTCTTATTGTTTTGTGGTCAGAAAAGATGTTTCATGTGATTTCAATTTTCTTAAATATACTGAGATTTGTTTTGTGGCCCAGCATGTGATCTATCCTGGAGAATATCTGATGTGCACTTAAAAAGAATATGCATTCTACTGTCTTTCGATGGAATGTGCTATATATATTTATTAGTTCTATTTGGTCTAATGTGTCATGTAAGGCCAGTGTTTCCTTATTGATTTTTTTCTGGATGACCTATCCACTGATGTAAGTGGGGTGCAAAATTCTTCTAATGTTGGGTTACTGCCAATTTTCCCCTTAATGTCTGTTAGTTGTTTTACGTATTTAGTTGCTCCTATATTGGGTGCATATTTATTTAGAATGGCTATATATTCTTCTTGGATTGATTCCTTCATCATTATGTAATGTGTTTCATTGTATCTTGTTACAGACTTTGTTTTAAAGTATTTTTTGTCCAATACAAGTATTGCTACCCTGACTTTATTTTCATTTCCTTTTTTCATCCTCTCACTATCATCAGTCTCTGTGTGTCTTTAGATCTGAAGTTAGTATCTTGTAGGAAATATATATGTGGTCTTGTTTTTGTATCCATTCAGCCACTCTATGTCTTGTGATTGTAGCACTTTGTCCTTTTACTTTTAAAGTAATTATTGATAGGTATGTACTTACTACCATTTTGTTAATTGTTTTGGGGTTGTTTTTGTAGACGCTTTTGTTCCTTTGGTTTTTTTTGCTCTTTTCCCTTATCTGATGACTATCTTTGGTGTTATGTTCAGATTCCTTTCTCTCTTTTGTGTGTAACTATTATGAATTTTGGTTTGTGGTTACCATGAGGTTTATATATAGCAATATGTGTATATATATATATATATATATATATATATATATATAAATGATTATTTTAGAATGTTGACCTCTTACATTCAAACACTTTTTATCAACCCTGCCATTTTTACCCCCCCCGATGTTACTGTTTTTACATCGTATTTTACATCTTTTAGTTGTGTGTATCCCATAACTACTGATTTTAGATATAGATGATTTTATATTTTTGTCTTAGCCTTTCTTCTGTCTTCACCAGTTTGCTATACCTGACCACAGTTCAGCTGGGAACTTGGAAACCAGTAAATTATATTTAAAAGCCACACAGTACTTACTCCCACCTCCCTGGACAGCATATATAACTCATAATGGTGGTGTTCCTATCTCAGATCACACTCCTACATATGCTACCAAATAAATTCTACTTTAAACTTAAAATCTGCAGTAGAGTTTCCAGCAAAATTTTATCATCCAATAAAATCTTTAAACGTTAACATTAAAACCTATATGATCGTATCCAGCAATTGCATTGGAGAAAAAACCCCACAAGAATACTGCTCTGGGAAATTAATTATTCACTTGTTGCCTAAGCCTTTGTTTTCTAATGAAATACCCATATTTAAATAACACTATTCTTCTATGACATATTCATCTTTAAATTATGTTTTTATTGAGAGCTTTCAGTACCACGTTTTTGAGCTGTTGTCACGCTTCATTTAAAATCATGCTCTCAGTAGCCTTAGGGAAGCACCATTTCCCACCATTCTAATTGACAAGGTTTTCTGAGAGTATATTTATGCATTAAACTGAACATCCCATTACACAGTTTAAATATGTTATTAAGAAATGTATGTCCTTAATAAATGAAGTATAACATCTATGGAGAGGGTGGTAAAGAAGAAAGAAAATATTTTTAAAAATTATTTGATATTTCCAATTCTTGCTGCTTCTATGTTTCTTAATGTTTTTAGTGGAAATATGACTAGAACATAGTAATATAGTTGTTGAGGGAGTCAAAAAGGGGGGAGGGAGAAGAAGAGAAGAAACATTTACCTAGGACTCATGTAATGGTAACAAAAACGTATAGGATGATTTCATTCAATAGCCAGAGAATTTGCTCTGCCTGTGAAATTTATGTCAGTATATTATCTTTGTGATACAATTCTCTAAAATGCAAAGGTAAGCATAATCTATTTACTTTTGAAAATTTGAAGGAATTTAAGAATATAATGTCATTTGGAGATTTTGGAATTATTTAAAAGATTTGTTTACAATTAGTCTGAAATAGAAAGTGTCATATTGTGATAGGGTAAAGTAAAATAAAAAGCTGTCCATCTTAATTCCATTTACTATAGGAATGAATTGTTGAAATCTAAAAATATCTCCCCCATGTCACATTACTATGACCTCAGTTGGTATTACTGGAAAATGCTGATGCTGAGGTTTTAAGTGTGTTAGTAAGATGTAGCTTGTATATACTCCCTTTTAAATATTCTTTCATTATATCTAAGTACTTTACAAAAAATGAAAATAGCAAGGTTCGCTTCTTAAAGAGGACCATTCAGGAATCTAAAACAAGTTGGGGCAATGGTGTATAAAAGGAATCAAAAGACATTTCTGGCCTCATAATTCACCAGAATCATTTACTTCTTGAATCCACTTAATGTTTCAGCCTAATCTATTGAATTACAAAGCCTTTAGAGGTTTCACAAGTTTTCTTGTTACTGCTGCTAAGTTCATAGTTCTTCAAAATTGGAAAAAATATTGGAATAGTTTTAAAACTAGAAAAGCAAAATAATGTTTAGTATATAAAAGTGTTTTCTGGGGTTTCCCTGGTGGCGCAGTGGTTGAGAGTCGGCCTGCCGATGCAGGGGACACGGGTTCGTGCCCCGGTCCGGGAAGATCCCACATGCCGCGGAGCAGCTGGGCCCGTGAGCCATGGCTGCTGAGCCTGCACGTCTGGAGCCTGTGCTCTGCAACGGGAGAGGCCACAACAGTGAGAGGCCCGCATACCACACACACACAAAAAAAAGTGTTTTCTGTATGTTTCATGTCTCAAGCTTATATTTTAAATTTAATTTGGATACGTGTGGAAACAAATCTTTATGATCTGCACCTTAGGTATCTTTAGTTGAAGAACACGTCTATCCTTTTATGCAAATTTTAAGGAATTAAAGAAGTAAAAAAATCATTTATTTATAATTAATATATGTACCCAACATCAGATCACCCAAATATATAAAGCACATATTAACAAATCTAAAAGAATAAATTGACAGCAATACAATAATAGTAGAAAACTAAATACCCTACTTTCAATAATGAATGGAACATCCAGACAGAAAATACATAGAGAAACAGACTTGAATAGCACTAAATAGACCTAACAAGCACAAACAGAACTTTCTACCTAACAACAGAATAACAGCCGTTTTTTTTAGATCATTCATGGAACATTCTCCAGGCTAGATCACGTTAGGTCACAAAAAATGTCTTAACAAATTTATTAGAACATAAACTGATTGACATTTATCCACTTTAACACTCCAAGCCTAAAATTTACTTGTCCCAATTACCAACTTATTTTTGGAAACATCACTTCAAAAATTTCAAAATTTATCAAATAGGGATGAAGAAATTAAACATAATTTGTATAATTTAGTGATTTTTAAATGAGTTTCATAGAATACAGTAATACAACATCATATACAAGTACATACAAAAAATACAATGTTGAATACAAATACATGCTAAACATGCTAATGAATTATTTGTCAGCATTAGGCATCCTGTGAAAATGCTGTGCATTTCTACAAAATTGTTATTATTGCACTCATTATTTAGTACTTATATTTCACAGCAGGAAATAGGTGTGCTCAGTATATGTCCAAATGATTATTGAATGTTATACCAAAAATTTGAATGCATTCTATTCTTACACATCTATATTTAGGGAATCCTATTCTTTCCTATCTGTATAACTAAGTGCTGACACTGTTATCAATTTAGATACCACTCTACAACTATTAGGGAAGGTTGTATGAGAATATATAATAACTATAGCCAGGACGGAATCTGTCTTATAGGACATTTGTTGCAAATCCACAGAGAGACTAGTGACATAGCTCAGAATGTCACCAACAAAACTGCTAAATATTATACATAAAAATTAAAAGGTGAGATGGAAAGGGGATGTAGTTCAAGGTACTAGTTCAACCAGCCAACTTTTTGTCTTAAAACTAGATACATTGCTCCTAAAGGAAGGAAAATACTGTATGAGAGCCACTGTACATAATATTTCATCTATCAGTTTGGTAATAATTATAAGTTCGTTGAGATTATAGTCCTTTAAAGTTTGGAAAAATATGGAATAGTTTTCAAAGTAGAAAAGCAACATGTGGTATATTTTTTTAAAAAGTGGTTTCTGTTTTAATATCTGAATCCCAGATTTCAAAGTTAATTGGGATGCTCATAGAAACAAATATTTTATGCATCTGTGCCTTTAGATCATTTGACATCTCTGTTATTTAGGTTTCCTGAGAAAACGTAACATGATATAATGAGCCAAAACTAATGCCATAAGCAAGATAAATTCTCTTGCTTAACCTGTATTATATATAACCACCAAAATTAACGTCATGAGCTCATGCACTTCACAACTGTAATTTTTTCTTAAACATAAATTTATGATATTTTAAGCAGATAGTGTAATATATCCAACATATCTAATAAAATATTATTTTAATGTGAACAGTCAATGGGTAATAAATATGATAGTCTTGTAAATTGTTTAACTTCACTACCTTCCATCTATATGTAATAAAACATGAATTCCTAACAGCATCCGAAAATGTAAGCATATTTTGATAACTAGAGATTCTTAAGGTGGGTTCTTAAAATTCACGAGTATTCTTTATATATAATTGATCCTTTTACATTTAACTCTATTATGGTGTATTGTGTTATGGATACAGATGTTCAAACTTTTTAAAATTGTTCAAACACCATGGTAACCTAAAATACTTACCAATAAATGACTGTAAAGGCAATTTAGTCAAATCACTACACTTTAAAACTCAGTGAGCTGAAACCCAGAGAAGTTATGGGTCTTTCTCTGTAACACAGCTAGACAGTGGAATTCTAATACTGGAATATGGGTTTCCTGATGAGTAGGCCAGATCCTTTTAAATTTTATGGTGCTCACAAATAGGGTTGCATGTAAGGTAATCTTCATTGCCTAAATCCCCTATGTTGTGCATTTTAAAGTTACTTTTCTTTATATTTAGTAAGCTTTACTAAATCATGCTGATAGATGGATTTAAAAATCCTTTTTCTTAATGGTGAAATTGTGCCTATTAATACAAAAATAAGGTTTGAAAAATCTCTTGATATGCTTTTAACGAAGTAGGTATAATAACTGGAGTTTTTTTGGAGGAAATTTAACATTTCAAATACTACTTTAGCTGATCCAGGACTACTTAAATATTTTATTTCTTCTTTATTTCTGATGTGTTTTATTTTTCAAGTATTTAAAAAATCTAAGTGGTCAAATTCATGGCCGTAAAGCTTTAATGTCTTTTAATGTCTGAAATATCTTAAATATCACCTTTATTTTTCTTTATTAGTTTTGTTGGGGTTTTTTTTTAGCAATTTCATTTACTGATATCTACCAAAAAATTTATTTTAAAAAATCTTTCCCCATCTTTAATATAGTTAAAACTCTTAACTATGTTTATGTACTACTAGTTTATAAAGTCTTTGGCCAGTGGTGATAGTATTAAATGTATTCAATAGAAAAAAAAAAATCTTTCCCCATATGAGTTTATTTGTGAATGTTTTCATTTCTGGAAAAAAAAAAGTTTCAGATAAAAGTGTTTGCGTGTTTTGAAATGTTAGAACTTAAAATGTGATTGCACTTTTTTCCAATTTCTATTTTTTTTAAATTTTGTCAATTTAATCACTTTATTACTCCCCAAGCAAAATTTTAGGACCTGCAGAACTGCGTCTTGAACTTTTCTGGTCTTTTTGGTTTCTATATTTTTGTTGAAAACTCAACCATCAGTTTTATTATTGCTTATATGAAAAGCATATGTCTCCCCCCCAACCATATTCCCTGATAACTTAGAAGATTTTTTAGTACACTTTTAGTGTATAATTATAGTACAATGCCATCATGTTAGTACTATAAACACTGGAGCACATGCTATTTAATTATGCCAACATTAATGTGTATTTCTGTATAAGCATAAAATATATTACCTTCTATAAATAATTACTTCAGATATATAATACTTCACAGTATATTATGCTAACATTGTATATTAATTTCTCTAATGCTTTTGCCATTTTCCACACTTTAATTGTTGGGTGTGTGTGTGTGTGTGATTAATTTGCTCAGAGTACACTCTGTGGGTTTCTGTATTCTATAAATTTTATAAAATTCTCAGGTATTCTTTTTCAAACAAATGTTTTTCCTCATTCTGTGTATTTTTTCTTTCCAGCACACAAATTATGCACATTATAAACTTTGACAATATGCCACATGCCTTTCAATCTTTGCTGAGTTTTTTAGTCTTAACTCTTTGTGCTTAAATTTCAATTATTATGTATTAATCTGTTTCAATCCTATTTTTGCAATATCTAAGATTTAATTAAAACCACTCAATACAATGGTGATTTTAGATACTGTTTTGCAATTCAAGAATACCAACTTTAGGGGCTTCCCTGGTGGCGCAGTGGTTGAGCGTCCGCCTGCCGATGCAGGGGACACGGGTTCGTGCCCTGGTCCGGGAGGATCCCACGTGCCGCGGAGCGGCTGGGCCCATGAGCCATGGCCGCTGAGCCTGTGTGTCCGAAGCCTGTGCTCCGCAACGGATGCAGGGGACACGGGTTCGTGCCCTGGTCCGGGAGGATCCCACGTGCCACGGAGCGGCTGGGCCCGTGAGCCATGGCCGCTGAACCTGTGTGTCCGAAGCCTGTGCTCCGCAACGGGAGGCCACAACAGTGAGAGGCCCACGTATCGCAAAAAAAAAAAAAAAAAAAAAGAATACCAACTTTAGTTTTTATTCTAATTCTTTACTAAAATTCTTCATTTTTAACAATTTTATTTTTCCTGTATTTTATAGTTATTTTAAATTTTCTTCCTATTTCTCAAACATTAAGCAGTTACCATTCTACTTCTCTTAATTGTTGTTTCTCTTAGTTTGTTTGATTCTGATATTTAGCATGCCTAAGTCATTTTAACTGGATTTCTGACATTGTGAATGCATAAATTTAGGTGCTCTGGTAGATCTTATTTTTCTCCTAAGAGATTTTCTTTTTCATGGCAGGCTAATAAAGTAAAACTAGGTTTCTTTCTCCTTTTTGAGGGTTTTTTTTTAATCTGTTATTAATTATGGATTTTCCCCTTTATTTTTAGGGTGTAGGAAAACCTTACTTTTTAATTACACTAAGTATCTGGAACCTGAATTAGAATACTATCTCTCTAGGACCAGACAGCTCTTTAAATATATGCATGGCATTTTAGCTGCCCACCTCCTTTTCTACAGGAGGCTCCTTGGCATTGCCCTCTGAACACCTGTAGGAGTTTGGAAATTTTCAGATGTATTAAATGACTTTTATGCAGACTTTGAGGCTCCTACAAGGTAGTTCCTCGTTCAAAGCCTCACCATCCACATTTTACATCAACTTTCTCCTCTTATTCCTCATTCCAGTGGGTCTGTGTTTTCTGTTTGAGCTTTATTTTCTGATGCTCCTATGAACTGACTCAATCATGCCTCCAAAAAAAAAGTGTCTATTCTTTGAAAAATCTTATATCCTTCAGTTGCTGCCTATTTTATTTGCTCCCTAGTGCCTTCATATATTTTTCTTTTTTTTATTTTTAGCTTTTATTTTTGCTTCTGGTAGAAAGCTTAATTCAAAATATAAGCTACCCCATGACCAGAACTGGAATTCCCCAGCAAACCTCACAGTTTATTGTATCAGTGTCCCACCCAAATAGGCAGAAACAACTGAATACTCCCTAAATATGATGGAATGTAAAGAATTTTAGAAGACAGTTGTAAAATTTGTGAGGAACGGGACATGTTTGTATGACCAGAAACATCATTTCATGACAAGGCAAAAATAAAATTTTGAATTAAACTTTAAAAATAATGCAATTAGGGCTTCCCTGGTGGCGCAGTGGTTGCGCGTCCGCCTGCCGATGCAGGGGAACCGGGTTCTCCGCAACGGGAGAGGCCACAGCAGAGGGAGGCCCGCATACCACAAAAAAAAAAAATAATAATAATAATGCAATTAAATAAGCATCATTCCATGGAGGATAAACATTGAAATTCCTCAGATTATGTCCATCCTTTTTTAATTCAATAACAAAGGATATGTTGGGGGAGTTCACTGAAAGGATTCTGACCTTGGAAGTTGATTTGTCCACATTTGTAGTTATCCACCTATAAGTATTTTAACCACTAGTTGATAATATCATAGAAAACCATCAAGTGTTAGACAGCAGGTTTTATATGGTGTTCTTTAAGTAGAAATTCAAACATTTGCGATTTTGCAACTAAAAGGAATATAATAAATTATACTTGTGTTTTTAGTACCTGGAAATCTTGAACATCACTTTGGATTAGAGATAATAGAAAGAATAGGTAACAGATTTCTAATCCAAACCTAGTAAAAAGAATTATCAGAATTAAATAGTAGGTCTTCTAAGAATAAATTAGTTTATAACAAATCTCAGAATTCTCACATTTCCTTTTCTTATATTGTTATGTAAAAGGAAGGGGAAATGAAGGATGCTTTTATTTTGGGGCAAGAAAATTAGGTGATTAGGAAAGATGAAGTGTCGTTCTTAAAATATCAAATATTAAAAATTAGGTTTTTATGATCTTACAAAATGTGTATGCACAAGTTTTGATAAATGACAGTGAATTAATTTTCATCTAATTTCACAGAACTTCTACAAGCAATAGTGTCTCATCTTGTTAAATATAACCAACAATATCCCTGCTATTGGGAAAGACTTAAATGATACATGCAGTTGTGCATGAGGTTTGTCTTGACCCAAAATCTTTCCTTCAAGTACTTTAACACTAGACTTCCTGCTATAAGATCTTCATGCAATTACAAAAAAAATAAAAAAGCCTAATTTGTCTCCTGGTCCATAGTAAATGGTTAATTAATTCTAATAAGATAATTGAATGAGTTATCAAATCCATGCCAACCCACACCAACATCAGAAGAAGAGCCCACACTGTAACCCATAAATGAGAGTGTTGCAAGGTTTTACTTTGTTTTAAAGTTAAAATTATTACATTATTACTAAACTGCTCTCACTTCTCCTGTGCTCCCAAACTGAGAAAATATGTCTTGTCATGCAGACTACTACTATCCACTCAGTAAAAGGAGGGAAGTAAAGATAAGAGTGTTTAACTATCTCAAAAAATTTTTTCTTGTGTTTGATGTGGTAGGATTTTGATTTAGATGTAAGTCTATCTGAATCTGATACCTGGTTTCTTCTTAGGCTATTTAATAACCTGAGACTAAAGAAAAAAATGACAATTGTAGAAAATATTGGAGAAAATATTATCTCAGTGTGTTCAGTATATTATGATCTCTTTAGTTAGCAGTGTGTATCTCTTCATATGTGTGTGGGGAGGAAGTACAATGAACAGCATTAGCTATCTCTGTCAACTGAAATAAAAAGTCCTAAGTCACAAGGACTGTTTTCATTGATATCCACAATTAGTTGGATACCCCAGTGCTGCGTATATTTTTAGTTTTCCTTTTCTTCTTTTCCTCTATTTAAGCCAAGCATCGACAGTAAACTTTTTTTAAAAAAAGGACTATTTTTTAGAGCTTTTTTAGGTTCACAGCAAAATTGACTGGCAGGTAGATTTCCCATATACCCTCTGCCTCCACACATGCATAACCTCCACCATTATCAACATCCCTTATCAGTGGTATATTTGTTGATGTCGAAACTACATTGCACATCATTATCACCCAGAGCCTTGGTTGACCTTAGAGTTCATTCTTGGTGTTATATATTCCATGGGTTTGGACAAATGTATAACGACATATATCCACCATTACGATATCTTACAGAGAGTTTAACTGCCCTAAAAATGATCTGTATTAGCTTATTCATCCTTCCCTACTCTCAAACCCTAGGAACCACTGATCTTTTTATTATCTTCATAGTTTTTCCTTTTCCAGAATGGCATATAGTTGGAATCATATGGTATATAGCCATTTCAGACTGGTTTCTTTCACTACCTAATAGGCATTTAAGGTTCTTCCATGTCTTTACATGGCTTGATAGAATATTATTCAGTGGTTAAAAAGATAAGCTGTTTATTACCTACTGAAAGACATCTTGGTGACTTCCAAGTTTTGGCAATTTTGTATAAAGCTGCAATAGACATTCATATGCAGGTTTTTGTATGGACATATACTTTCAACCCCTTGGTGTAAATACAGAGGAGTGCAATTGTGGGATCTCAAGAGAATGTTTTGTTTTTTTAAAAAGCTTCCAAACTCTCTTCCAAAGTGACTGTAGCATTCTGCATGCCCACGAGCAGTGAGTTAGAGTTTTCATTGCTCCATATCCTTGTCAGCATTTGATGGTGTTAGTATTCTGGATTTTGGCCATTGTCATAGTTGTGTATAGTGATATCTCATTGTTGTTTTAATTTGCCTTTCCCTGATGACATATGCTGTGGAACATCTTTTCATATGCTTGTTTGCCATCTGTATGTCTTTGGTGAGGTGTCTGTTCAGGTGTTTGGCTCATCCTTTAATTGGGGTGTTTGTTTTCTAATCACTGAGCTTTAAGTGTTATTTTGGTATACTTTGAATAACAGATGTTTATCAAATGTGTATTTTGCTAATGTTTTCCCCAAGTCTGTGGCTTGTCTTTTGATTCTTTGGACAGTGTTTTACGCAGAGCAGAAATTTTTATTTTAATGAATCCCAACTTTTAGTTCTTTCATGGAATGGACTCAATTCATTTCTGTTAACACTTGTGAAAGGTATAAACTCTGTGTCTAGAATCATTCTTTATTTTGTGGTTGTCCAGTTTTTCTAGCACCATTTGTTGAAAAGACTATATTTGCTCCATTTTATTGCTTTTGTTTCTTTGTCACAGATTAGTTGACTACCATTACGTTGTACGCCTTAAACTTACACAGTGTTATATGTCAATTATATCTCAATAAAACTGGAAGGAAAAAAACTTAAAAAATGAGTAGACAGTACTTAGGTGGATCTATTTCTGCTCTTTATTCCGCTTCATTTATTTCTTTGTTCTTTCAACAATAGCAAACTGTCTTGATCACTGCAGTTTTACAGTAAGTTTTGAAATTGAGCAGTATCAGGCCTCCAATTTTATTCTCTTGTTTCAGTATTGTATTGATTATTAAGACTTTTTAACCTCTCAATATAAATGTTAGACTCAGTTTCTTGCTTTCCATGAAGTAACTTACTGGGAATTTGGTTGGATTGAATCCATTGATAAAGCTGGGAGGAACTGACATCTTGATAATAACGAGTTTTCCTATCCATGAACATGGAATATGTCTGTATTTATTTAGCTCTTATTTATTTCAACAGATTTTGTAGTTCTTCTCATATAGATCTTGTACATATTGATTTATGCCTAAGTGCTTTTTTTTGTAGGGGGTGCCAATTTAAATGACATTTCATTTTTAATTTCAAATTCCAGTTGATCATTGATAGTATGAAGAAAAGTGAATGAATTATGTGTATTGAGTTTGTATCCTTCAAACGTGCTATTATCATGTATTAGTCCCACTAGTTTCTTGGTTGATTCTTACAGATATTCTACATAAGTGAACATGTTATCTGTCAACAAAAAGCGTTTTATTTCTTCCTTCACAATATCTGTATCTTTTATTTCTTCTTATTGCATTATCTAAGACTCCAGTATGATGATGAAAAGCAATTTCCTTGCTTTGTTCCCAAAGTTAGTAGGAAGTTTTGAGCTTATCACCATTAACTATGAGGTTAGCTGAAGGATTTTTGTGAATATTCTAAATACCCAAGTTTAGAAAGTTCTCCTCTGTTCCTAGTTTATTGAGAATTTGTATTATGCACGAGTGTTGGATTTTGTCAAATGCTTTTTCTGTATCTATAGATATCATCATGTGCTTTTCCTTCTTTAACCTATTGCTTCGTTGATTTTTCTCTATTGATTTTTTATTTTCAATTTCATTGATTTTTGCTCTAATCTTATAATTTATTTCTTGTTCTTACTTTGGATTTAATTTGCTCTTCTTTTTCTAGTTCTAAGATGAAGCTTAGATGATAGATTTTTAGATCATTCCTCTTACCTCATATACACATTCAATGTTGTAAATATCCCTCTAAGCACTGCTTTCACTGTATTCTACAAATTGTGATAAGTTGTGTTTTCATTTTTATTTAGTTCAAAAAATTTTAATTTCTCTTGATATTTCTTCTTCAACCCGTGTGTTATTTAGAAGTGTGTTGTGTAATCTTCAAGTATTTTCAGATTTTCAGTGTATCTTTTTGTTATTGATCTAGTTTACTTTCACGGTTGTCTAAGAGCAGACATTGTATGATTTCTTTTAGATGTGTTAAGGTGTGTTTTATGGCTCATAATTTTTCTGTCTTGGCTAATATTCCATGTGAACTTGAGAAGAATGTGTATTCTACTGTTGGATAAAGTAGTCTGTTGATGTCCATTATATCCAGTTGATTGATGGTGTTATTTAGTTCAACTACGTCCTTACTGACATTCTGCCTGCTGGATGTGTCCATTTCTAAGTGAGTGGTGTTAAGTGTCCACTGCAAGAGTAGGTTCATCTATTTATCCCCTAAGTTCTATATGCCAAGTTTTTGCCTCACATATTTTGACACACTGTTGATCAGAGCATATAAAAAAAATGGGTGCCCATTTTTTCCCTGATAAATTTCCTTTCTTAGAAGTTGGCTCTATCTGAGATTAATATAGCTACTCCCACTTTCTTTTGATTAGTGTTAAAACAGTCTATCTTTCTCTTTCCACCTATTTTAATCTTTGTCTTTATAATGTTTGTGTGTGTGTGTGTGTGGACAACATGTATTTGTGTCTTGTGTTTAGATCCACTCTAACAATCTTTTAACTCGTGCATATAGATCATTGGTGTTCAAAGTAAATATTGATTTAATTGGATTAATATCTACAATATTTGTTAGTTTATTTGTTGCCTTTGATCTTTGTTCCTATTTGTTTTCCAATTTTCTTCTGCTTTTATTGTTATAATTGAGCATTTAGTATGATTCCATTATCTCTCATTTCATTTTTTTCATTTCTTAGCATATATGTTTATATATATATGTATACATATATATATATTTACTTTTTTAGTGGTTGCCCTGGAGTTAGAAGCATACATTTACAACTTTTTCGACTCCAATTTCATATAGCTCTATACCATTTCACTAGTAGTACAAGTACCTTATAGTATCAGAATAATCCAAATTCTTCATCTCATCCCTTGTGTCATTGGTATAACTAATTTCACTTATTCATACTTATTTATAAGCACACACAAACACATTATGCATAATCATACATAATTGAATATATTATTGCTATTATTTTCAGTAAACTATTGTCTGTTAGATCAGTTAAGAATAAAAAATAAAAGTTTTTATTTTACCTTCAGTTATTCATTTTTTTCATTCTCTTCCTTTCTTTATGTATATTCTGTCTGACCTATATTGTTCTCCTTCTTTCTGAACAACTTTTAACATTTCTTACAAGGCTTTATTTCTCCTTCACTTTTTTTTTTTTTAATTTTAATTTTTGGCTGTGCTGGGTCTTCGTTGCTGTGTGCAGGCTTTCTCTAGTTGCGGTGAGCGGAGGATACTCTTTGTTGTGGTGCACAGGTTTCTTATTGCGGTGGCTTCTCTTGTGGCAGAGCATGGCCTCTAGGCTTGCAGGCTTCAGTAGTTGTGGCATGCAGCCTCAGTAGTTGTGGCTCACAGACTCTAGAGCACAGGCTCAGTAGTTGTGGCACACGGGCTTAGTTGCTCCGCGGCATGTGGGATCTTCCCGGACCAGGGCTTCAACCTGTGTCCTCTGCAATGGCAAGCGGATTCTTAAAAAGTGCACCACCAGCAAAGTCCCTCTCCTTCACTTTTGAAGGACAATTTTGTAGGGTACAGAATTCTACACTGGTTTATTTTTTTCTCTCGTCCTTTAAATGTTTCACTCAATTCTCTTATTGTTTGCATGGTTTCTGAGGAGAAGTCAGATATAATTCTTACCTTCCTGACTTTATAATGTTTCCCTCCACCCCTGGCATCTCTTCAGGGTTTTTTCTTTATATTAGATTTTCTATACTTTGAAAATTATATGACTAGATGTAGGGTTTAGGGGTTTATTTTTTATTTGTCTGTTTGTTTTGCATGTCTCTTGCTTGACGTTCTCTGAACTTCCTGTGTCTGCATTTGGTGTCTGACATTAATTTTGGGAAGCTTAAGTGATTATTGTTTCAAATATTTCTATTTGTTTGTTTTGTTTTTTGTTTGTTTGGCTGCACCATGCAGCTTGCAGTATCTTAGTTCCCCGACCAGGGATTGAACCGGGGTCCATGGCAGTGAAAGCACTGAGTCCTGACCACCAGACAGCCAGGAAGTCCCTTAAGTATTTCTTTTTTTGTTCTTTCTCTCTTCTCCTAGGATTCCTTTTATTTGTATGTTACACCATATGTAGTGTCCCATTTTTCTTGGATATGCTGTTCTCCTTTTTCAACAGCTTTTGTTTTTTTCAGTTTTTAAGGTTTCTTTTGAGTTATGCTCAAGGTCAGAGATACTTACATCATCTGTGTCCAGTCTAAAAATAAGCCCAGCAAAGGCATTTGTCATTTTTGTTACAGGGCTACAGTGTTTTTAATCTCTAGCATTTCATTTTGGTTCTTTATTAGGATTATCATCTCTCTCATTAGAGGCCTTCACTATTAATTATATCCCCACAATGTCTTGGACCTAATGCTTGCTCAGTCTCCTCAAATTGTGGTTTTGCCTTTTGGTATGGTTTGTAATTATTTCTTGATAGCTAGACATGATGTATCTCATAAAAGTAACTGCTGTAATGTGGTGATGAGCTGTCAGAGTGGGAAATACTCTATTATCCTGTGATTAGGTCTCAGTCTTTTAGTGAATCTGTGCTATGGACTGTAAGCTTCACATGTGCTTATGAGTTCTTTCTTTCCTTCAGTAGGACAGGATGGTTAGAGGGGGCTGAAGTTGAGTATTTCCTTTTTCCTATGTGGAAGGTTACCCATCTGTAGTTGGATATCTCCCTTCGCCTGGATTAGTTAGGATCTGTTAATACCTCAGTGGGTTAGACACCAGTTAATTAATTTCTCCTGAAGGTTGAGTTTATTAAGAACAGAATGCTCTGGACTATTTCAAACTGTTCCCTTTCCCCTCTGTACACTGGAAGCATGAGTTGATTTTTCTCATATATTGACTGTGGGAACCTGGTTGGAGCTATCTAAAGTAAAACTCATCAAATTGTGGAGAGTGCCCAGTGACTTGGTCCTGCTGAATTTTTTAACTCTTAGAGCAGTCCACTCTGAGCCTCCAGCAATTTGTCAATTGCAGTCCTGGTTTCCCTACCCCACACTGGTTATGGCATGTTTCTTCTCTGGTAAGTTGTGATTCTCTGTATTTACCTGTCTCTCCAATTTTGTAGGTAGTTGTTTGCCCTGTGACCTCACATCTCTTAAGAATCTAAGAACAATTGTTGATCTTCTCTTGGTTCAGCTTCTTATTTGTTGTTAGGGTAGCTTGACAACTTCTAAGCCTCTTACAGGCCTGGTTCATAGACATATAAAATTATTAAATTTTATTAAAATATGCATATAAATAACAATGGGGGCCAAAGAGGACCAAAGCTCAGAACTCTGATTTATCTCCTTATTCAGAATTTTGAATATGTTTGAGAAATGCATATAATTTGAGAGGTAGGAAATAATTTCAAAGTAGAACAGGACCATAGTCATACGTTTTATTTCCCTTCATGTTTCAGCTGTAACATATTAGTATCCAAAATAGAGAGTTTAAGAATTTCTGGGAAATACTTATATATTAAAATGAGCCTCTTACACACATACACATAAGAAAAGGCAAATTTTGTAGAAATGTAAACATTGTCAAAACCTTAGTAAAAAGTAGAAAGCCTTTTGGTAAGTTTAAGTTCCCATCTTACCTCATTAAAAGTAACTGAAACTCTTAAAGACCAATGGAGATTACCAGTGTAGCAACAGAGGAGAATTGAACCACTGAAATGGGAACTTTGAATAAATGCTTTCCTCTTCTAAAACCAAGATTTTTATGCAAATAGGCTAATAGGAAAAAGATACTAGAAGAATGTGTTCAGAGTTGGAAGGACTACTGATATTTCCCCATATTGAAGCTTAAACAACAAGAGAGGAAATTTTCTATTAAGACACCATCTTCTTAACACATCCGAAGGAGAAGGGTGTGTAACCTCAACCTGATTGATCTTTAGTAAAATGTGATCATCTTTTATTAATTAGTTTCAAAGAAGGATCCAGGACATCTTTTTTCCACCTCCTTAACTCAAGTATAATATTCTCTCTATCTTGCTCTCTGCTCCTGGACTAGAAATAACTTTCCTCTGTCTTTATTAATCAATATTTCAGAGTCAAGGGGTGGCAAATTTGATCATTCAAAGGCAAGATTTATGTTGAGGATTTAGGCAAAGTAAAAGGCTTAATCTGCCTCATCCAGCTGAGCTTTCAGCAGTGCCTCTTCATTTGAGGTTGCATGGTTTTTAAATTAATTAATAAAGTTGATAATTGTATCCATAATAATTATACGTGTTTCATTAGCAAAAATTTTGAGTGGTCCAGAGGTGACTTTTCAGAACACCTGATATTTATAGTTGGGAGGACTGTAAGAAAATGATACATCAAATTTGCTTTAATCTTTTAAGAAAATAGTCAAATATATATTTATTGCAGTTGTAATTAGATTTTTATCTAAATATAATATGAAGTATATGGCATACCATTCCATGTGTTTTTCAATGCAAAGTTGATATTTATGGCTTAAATAGAACAATTTTAGCAATTAATTAAAAAATTACACTTAAGTTTGAGTGAGAGAACTTAAGTTCTCTTCCTCCTTCACGCGTACAAGTTTCTTGGTATTTCTAGTGGAATTTTAATTTTACACACCTGTTAATCAGTATTTGTCTTAATACACACTATGTCTCCACTTTATTCTGATTGCCTTTAAATAGTATGCATATAAGAAATGTCAAATATGCCTTCAGATATATCTCCAGATATTTCGTGTTCTTTTAAATTCCTGAAGTGATATTTCCCTTTTATGTCACAGTTCAAATGGTCTCAGAGCACAGTTGAAGAACAGAGATGCTTTTAGTCTTAAAGTCACCATTACAGTCCCACAAAAGATCATGTAAACTATTTCTCATTCTAAATATTCATGATAGTATGTCACTGACATGAAAATTATTATTCACAAGTTTCTTTATACCTGATGAATTTTATTGTTAAAAATGAACACAATAGACTTTATCAAACTAAAATAAGATGAGGAAATTCAAAAAATAGTCCACACATAGTCATATGATACCCAAGAAATTTTTTTAAGTTTTCAAGTTACAGGAAAGATGAAATATGAGAGAAAGAGGTAGAAAAATGAATATATCATGTCTATTAGAGTTAATTAAGAACAAGTGCTACATCAAAAGTGTGGTATAACTGTTTCTATGTTTTCTTCCCCCTAAAACTAATGAGTATTTTTCACTGAGCCAGAGAGGCCTGAGCTAACAATATTGTCTTGAGTTTTGTTGTAAATTACTTAAAATGCCATTAAGAAATATTCACACAAAAATAGAGAAAATGCATAGGCACAATTAAATTCACAGAGAATAAAACCACTGAAATAAAGCCAGGCAGGAGTTTTTTTTTTTAATATTGTATCTTAAATTGAAAAAAATTTGAGATTTGTGTTTAAATGATGAAACCTGAATCAGTGCTGATAGTCAACTGAGAAAAATAAGTAACGATAACTTACTGATGATTCTATAAGGCAGGAAGGAAACTCCCATATTTTAAAAAGTGTTTGAAGTTTTTGCTTTCTGAGTGTTAAACTATAAAAGAGATGCAAAGCCACCTTATAAGAAGGGGAAACTTTTAAATAGTCCTGAATTGAACATAATCACTGAAACAAAGAGAAAGAAAATTTATCAGAGAAAGAACTTGGGAGAAACAGAACATCAGACACTAGTTCTGCAGGATATATAACTCCATTGCACAGATTTTCCCTACTTGAGAAGAGTAGACATCATATATGGGGCAGATTATCTGTATTATGTAATGGCTTTGTCTGCTGTCTTGACTGGCTTCTATTAAAAATTCAGTTAACCCTTGAACAGTGTGGGGGTTAAGGGCACTGACCCTCCACAAAGTTGAAAATCTGTGTATAATTTATAGTTGGCCCTTTGACTACATAGTTCCTCCGCATTTGAGGTTCTGCATCCTAAACTCAACCAACCACAGACTGTGTAATAATGTAGTATTCAATAGTGAAAAAAAATATATACTTATACCTGGACCCGTGCAATTTAAACTTGTGTTGTTCAAGGGTCAACTGTATAATTCACCAAATTTCTTTTTTAGCTAACAAAAGCAAGTCTCCCATGGTCTGATCAGCATCAGTGCACGTACAAGAACAGCTGCTGACATTTTTTTTCCAGTCTGATGACCTTTTTCTTTCCCAAGCTTTACTGAGATATAATTGACATACGACATTGTGTAAGTTTAATATATACAACTTGATGATTTGACAGACATGCATGTTGCAAAATTATTACCACATTAAGGTTAGTTAACACTTCCATCACTTCACATAATTATCATTTGTTTGATAGCAAATATTTAAGATCTACTTTCTTACCAACTTTCAAATATCTAATACAGCATTGTTAACTATATTGACCATTAAAAAAAAGGGGAGGCATACAAACGTGAAAAAATCAAACTACTTAGGATATCCATGGAGGTAAGCTGAGGTAACAGAAGATGAGATCTTCACAAGCTATGGTGTCTTGTTTATAATTGTAATGAGGAAATGTTGATAATGTTTGACTATCACAACAACAAAGACGTACATCTCATAATTGATATAGATTTATGTTTCCTCACATTATTTCAATTTAACTTTTATTGTGCCAAAATTATAGAGACATGTTAACTTTTACCATTGCTCTTGCTTCCCTCCTATATACACCTATATCCCAAAGGTTGACTTTTAACCACTTCTTTTGGTATATATCTCTTTATCACTAGATAACATGTTTATAACTTTAATACTCTATATTTTAGATTTAGGCATTATCTAGGCACTAGCCACTGCTAAAGATGAAAATAAAACTCTCTTCATTAACTAAAACTCAACATATATATACAACTGCCATCCTGTTAAAATAATTATGAATGAAACAATAATATGCACAACTGAGCCATATGGTATACTTCTTGGCACAGATAAAGGAATATCTGTGAATCAGCTATACATATACATATATCCCCAAATCTCTACCCCCCTGCATCTCCCCCCCACCCTCCCTATTCCACTCTCTAGGTCGACGCACAGCACCAAACTGATCTTCCTGTGCTATGCTGCTGCTTCCCACTAGCAATCTATTTTACATTTGGTACTGTACATATTGTCAATGCTACTCTCACTTCACCCCAGCTTCCCCCGTGTCTTCAAATCCATTCTCTATGTCTGCGTCTTTATTCCTGCCCTGTCACTAGGTTCATCAGTACCATTTTTTTGGATTCCATATATATGCGTTAGCATATGGTATTTGTTTTTCTCTTTCTGACTTACTTCACTCTGTATGGCAGACCCTACGCCCATCCACTTCACTACAAATAACTCAATTTCATTTCTTTTTATGGCTAATATTCCATCGTATATATGTGCCACATCTTCTTATCCATTCATCTGTTGATGGACATTTAGGTTGCTTCCATGTCCCAGCTATTGTAAATAGTGCTGCAAAGAACATTGTGATACATGTCTCTTTAACTTTGTTAAATCATACAAGAGTAATAATTTTATTAATTCAAATCATACTAGAGCAATAATTTTATCTAGTCAGCACAAATATAAAATTTATGTATTTTTGATACAATATATTTTTGACCAAAGCTTGATAAATTAATTGATGAGACTTTTCCATCAAATGTTATAAATTTAAACACTACTAAATTTTACATCTGTCACTCTTTGTGACCTATGAAATTATCTGAAAAAAATTTTAACTGATTTTGAAACAGCAAAACCCAAAAGTTCTTATCCTTCATAAGTAAAAACTTGTTTTTGTAGGAGAATTTGTCTCCTTCTCAAGACAATTATCTGTTCTTAGTCTCTGATACAGTAGTTCTCTTTCTCATTTCCTTTTCCAGAGTTTTTCCAAAGACTCTTCTAAAATATACATATATATTTTTCCCCTTGTTTTGTTATTGAGCGTAATAGTTTTCCCTATTAAAAAAATGTTTTTTGTATTTTTCAACATTTTGCTTCTGAAGCATAAACTCAACATATAGTATTTAATGCAAGCATAATCTTATTAATGATGATAGGAAGGTTACTTGCATAATTATTTTTCAGTCTTCAACAAGCCAAGAGTTATAGGTACAATTTGTAATTTAATTTAGTTAAATAACTTGGTTACATTCTTGTTCATTTACAGTGGGTTTGACGGTTTTAAGATAATTTTGTTGGTTCTATAATGAGATTATAAAAATTAATAGTTCTTCCTAGCTGTCCAATCATTATAGCTGTAGAAAGTAGAGTCCTCTATATATTGCTTTATTCCTATTGTTTTTATGGTTATTTTTATGGTTAGTTACACTTACATTTTATTCTATTTTGTCTGACATTAAATTTGCTACATTAGCCTTATTTTGTATTTAGCTACTTAACTGATTTTCATCTATTTTCAATTTCTATATTTTTCAGATTTTAAAGCTATTGTTTATTTAATAGCAGTCTTCAATGTGCCATGTTTAAAAATAGAGTTAAGATGTGTATATATATTTATTCCACCAAACAGCTGAAATAAGTTTATAATTATTTATTGAAGTAAATACATAAAGAAACTGCATCTATCATAACTGTAAACTTGATGAATTGTCACTAACCAAACACACTCGTGCAACCAACACCCAGGTTAAGACATCAGATATTATCAGCTACAGAAACTAACTCACTTTCCTTCTAGTCAAGACCAGCCCTTCCTCAAGGGCAACCACTACCTTAACTTGTAATAGCTTAGATTTCTCTTGCCATATTTAGTATTTTTAATCAATAGAATCATACAGTGTATACTCTTATCTTGGCTTCTGTTAATAAATATGAACTTTGTGAGATGCATCCATGTTATGGACTGTATGTATATCCCCAAAGTCATATGTTGAAACCTTAAATCACAATGTGACTGTATTTGGAATTAGGTCCTTTAGGAGATAATTAAGGTTAATCAGATCATAAAGGTGGGGCTCTTATCTGATAGGATTACTGCTCTTATAAAAAGAGAAACCATTATGCTTGCTCTGTCTCTGAGACCTAAGGACACAGCAAGAAGGCAGCCCTCTGTGAGTGAAGTAGCGCACTCCAACTAGAAACTGAACCCTGCCAAGAACTTTGGTCTTGGAGTTGCCAGGCACCAGAATTATAAGTAATTTTTGTTGTTTAAGAAATGACACTGTCTGAGGTGTTTTGTTTGTTTTTTAATGGCAGCCTGAGCAGATGAAAACAATCCACACTGTTATGTAGATTTAAAGATTGTTATTCCTGTAGATTATTCCACTGTGAATATGCCACAACTTATCCATTCCCTTGTTGAAGAGCATATCCGTAGTTTCCAGATTTTGGTAATAATGAAGCATGATTCCATGAACATTCTTGTTCATATGTATTAGTGAAATACTACTCCATTGTCTCATAACATTTACTTTCCCAGTGTAAAATAAATTTGATTGTGGCTCCAATTATGCAATTACTGACACTGATGCATAGAAAGCATCTATAAGCTCCCAAGAAGCTTTTGAAGGATATAAAGTGCAATCCATAATTGGCACACTGAAAATTCTAATCCTGTTGTGTCAATTTCATATTTCACTGACATAGGTTACTTCAAGATTTATTTATAGATATGGTCCGGATTTTTATTTGTATTGTTCTAAATAAAATTAAGGAGTTTGTAGTTTTTACCATCATGTTTGCATTCCTAAAAAGGCTGTTATTTAATATTTACAATATTATGAAGTTTACATACATAGGATGCTATTGTATACTTTGAGTTCCTTTTTCTTATACTTTTAGATGCATTCATACTAATACGCATTTCATTTTATTTTGATTTTGATAGCTTTGAATGTATCTAACAATTATGCTTCCTTTCTACCCTTAATAACTATCAGGTTTGTTTTCAGTTTCCTCTTAATACAAAATATCCCATTAAAAATAAGGGAGGCTTCGGATATTAATAGGATAAACTATTATCCTATCCCAAGCAGTTTTGCAGAGCAGTTGGCCCTAAAATTATCACTGGGTGAACTTTGATTGCCCTCCAATCTTGCCAAATGTTAATATATATTGAAATTTACATACCTATAAGAAATTAAATATTTAACCTTGTGTTTTTAGTTTGCATTTTCCTGACTTGCTAATAACTTTGGTAAATTTTTGTTTTTTGAATACTCCTGTTTCCAAAGCCTTTCATGAATTTAGCCTTTTTTTTTTCTAATGTAATATTTGTCATCTTAATATTTTGTTGGAGTTCTCTGTTATTTTCTGGACACTAATTTTTTGCTAGCTAAATATGTAGGAAAATCATCCCAATATGTAGCTTATGTTTTTTCCCTCTTTTTAAAATTTTAAATGAACATACATAAATCTATTATCTTCTCTTCCAAGTCACAAATGTAATTCCTTATATTCTCTTCCAACAATTAAAGGACTAATTTCATCTTTCAACTTTTTATCTACTGGAAATACATAAATGCACATGCTTCTGTTTTGCCTATTTTGATCTATGTATCTTAGATACATATCATAGCATATTAATTGCCATAGCTTTGAATATGTCATTACATCTGGACAGGTAGATTTACTCTTCACATATTCTATAAGAGTAAGAAAAAGTTGAAACTTATATTGAAATTTAATTGAATCTATAGATATTTTACTAATAGATAATATTTTATGGTGTTGACTTTTTAATCCAAAAACATTATTTTTATATTCCATTAATTTTTATAGTCTTTAGAATATTTTCATTCTTTTATGATTTCTCCATGAAAAGTTTATATAATTATTGCTAACTTTCTGTACATTTTCTTCATTTTCTTATTTTCTGGCTTAATATATTAATGCTGATAATTTGTCAATTTCTCCTTATATTTCTATAAATTTTTCATTGTATTTCAGATTCTAATGACATACTATTTTGAAATGGTCACATCATTCTTTTTTTAACATCTTTATTGGAGTAAAATGACTTTACAATGGTGTGTTAGTTTCTGCTTTATAAAAAATTGAATCAGCCATACATACACATATATCCCCATATCTCCTCCCTCTTGCGATACCCTCCCACACTCCATATCCAACCAATCTAGGTGGTCACAGAGCACCGAGCTGATCTCCCTGTGCTATGTGACTGCTTCCCACTAGCTATCTATTTTCCATTTGGTACTATATATAGATCCATGCCACTCTCACTTCGTCCCAGCTTACTCTTCCCACTCCCCATGTCCACAAGTCCATTCTCTACATCTGCATCTTTATTCCTGTCCTGCCCCTAGGTTCTTCATAACCAATATTTTTTCTTTTTTTAGATTCCATATTATATGTGTTAGCATATGGTATTTGTCCTTCTCTTTCTGACTTACTTCATTCTGTACGACAGACTCTAGGTCCATCCACCACACTACAAATAACTCAGTTTCTTTCTTTTTTATGGCTGAGTAATATTCCATTGTATATATGTGTCACATCTTATTTATCCACTCATCGATTGATGGGCACTTAGGTTGCTTCCATGTCCTGGCTCTTGTAAACAGTCCTGCAGTGAACATTGTGGTACATGACTCTTTTTGAATTATGGTTTTCTCAGGGTATATACCCAGTAGTGGGATTGCTGGGGCATATGGTAGTTCTATTTTTAGTTTTTTAAGGAACTTCCATGCTGCTCTCCATAGTGGCTGTATCAATTTACATTCCCGCCAACAGTGCAAGAGGATTCCGTTTGCTCCACACCCTCTCCAGCGTTTATTGTTTGTATATTTTTTGATGATGGCCATTCTGACTGGTGTGAGGTGATACCTCACTGTAGTTTCGATTTGCATTTCTCTAATGATTAATGATGTTGAGCATCCTTTCATGTGTTTGTTGGCAATCTGTATATTTTCTTTGGAGAAATTTTGGATTAGGTTGTTTGCTTTTTTGCTATTGAACTGCATGAGCTGCTTGTAAATATTGAAGATAAATCCTTTGTCAGTTGCTTCATTTGCAAATATTTTCTCCCATTCTGAGGGTTGTCTTAGTTTTTCCAGCACCACTTATTGAAGAGGTTGTCTTTTCTCCATTGTATATTCTTGCTTCCTTTATCAAAAATAAGGTGACCATATGTGTGTGGGTTTACCTCTGGGCTTTCTATCCTCTTCCATTGATCTATATTTCTATTTTTGTGACAGTACCATACTGTCTTGATTACTGTAGCTTTGTAGTATAGTCTGAAGTCTGGGAGCCTGAGTCCTCTAGCTCCATCTCTCTTTCTCAAGATTTCTTTGGCTATTCGGGGTCTTTTGTGTTCCCATACAAATTGTGAAATTGTTTTGTTCTAGTTCTGTCAAAAATGCCATTGGTAGTTAAATAGGGATTGCACTGAATCTGTAGGTTGCTTTGTGTAGTATAGTCATTTTCACAGTGTTGATTCTTCCAATCCAAGAACATAGTATATCTTTCCATCTGTTTGTATCATTTTTAATTTCCTTCATCACTGTCTTATAGTTTTCTGCATACAGGTCATTTGTCTCCTTAGGTAGGTTTATTCCTAGGTATTTTATCCTCTTTGTTGCAGTGGTAAATGGGAGTGTTTCCTTAATTTTTCTTTCAGATTTTTCATCACTATAGGAATGCAAGAGATTTCTGTGCATTAATTTTGTATCCTGCTACTTTACCTAATTAATTGATTAGCTCTAGTAGATTGTTGATAGCAACTTTAGGATTCTCTATGTATAGTATCATGTCCTCTGAAACACTGACAGCTTTACTTCTTTTCTGATTTGGATTCCTTTTATTATTTTTCTTCTCTGATTGCTGTGGCTAAAACTTTCAAAACTGTGTTGAGTAATAGTGGTGAGAGTGGGCAACCTTGTCTTGTTCTGATCTTAGAGGGAATGGTTTCAGTTTTTCACCATTGAGAATGATGTTGGCTGTGGGGTTGTCATATATGGCCTCTGTTATGTTGAGGTAAGTTCCCTCTATGCCTTATTTCTGTAGGGTTTTCTTCAAAAATGGGTGTTGAATTTTGTTGAAAGTTTTTCTGCATATATTGAGATAATCATATGGTTTTGCTCCTTCAATTTTTTAATATGGTGTATCACATTGATTGATTTATGGATATTGAAGAATCCTTGCATTCCTGGGATAAATGTTACTTGATCATGGTGTATGATCCTATTAATGTGCTGTTGGATTCTGTTTGTTAGTATTTTGTTGAGGATTTTTGCTTCTTTGTTCATCAGTGATATTGGCCTGTAGTTTTCTTTCTTTGTGATATCTTTTTCTGTATTTGGTATGAGGGTGATGGTGGCATGTAGAATGAGTTTGGGAGTGTTCCTCCCTCTGCTATATTTTGGAAGAGTTTGAGAAGGAGAGGTGATAGCTGTTCTCTAAATGTTTGATAGAATTTGCCTGTGAAGCCATCTGGTCCTGGGCTTTTGTTTGTTGTAAGATTTTTCATCACAGTTTCAATTTCAGTGCTTGTGATTGGCCTGTTTATATTTTCTATTCCTTTCTGCTTCAGTCTCAGAAGGTTGTGCTTTTCTAAGAATTTGTCCATTTCTTCTAGGTTGTCCAATTTATTCGCACATAGTTTCTTGTAGTAATCTCTCATGATCCATTTCTGCAGGGTCACTTGTTACTACTCCTTTTTCATTTCTAATTCTATTGATTTGAGTCTTCTCCCTTTTTTTCTTGATTAGTCTGGCGAATGGTTTATCAATTTTGTTTATCTTCTCAAAGAACCAGCTTTCAGTGTTATTGATCTTTCCTATTGTTTCCTTCACTTCTTTTTCATTTATGTCTGATCTGATCTTTATGATTTCTCTCCTTCTGCTAACTTTGGGGTTTTTTGTTTTTATTTCTCTAATTGCTTGAGGTGTAAGGTTAGGTTGTTTATTTAAGATGTCTCTTGTTTTTTGAGGTAGGATTGTATTGATATAAACTTCCCTCTTAAAACTGCTTTTGCTGCATCCCATAGGTTTGGGGTCATCCTGTTTTCATTGTCATTTGTTGCTAGGTATTTTTTGATTTCCTCTACGATTTCTTCAGTGATCTCTTGGTTATTAAGTAATGTATTGTATAGACTCCAAGTGTTTGTATTTTTTACAGATTTTTTCCTGTAATTAATATGTAGTCTCATAGCGTTGTGGTCGAAAAAGATACTTGGTGCGATTTAAATTTTCTCAAATTTATCAAGGTTTGATTTTTGACCCAAGATATGATCTATCCTGAGAATATTCCATGAGCACTTTGAAGAAAGTGTATTCTGTTATTTTTGGATGGAATGTCCTATAAATATCAATTAAATTCATCTTGTTTAATGTATCATTTAAAGCTTGTGTTTCCTTATTTATTCTCATTTTGGATGATCTTTCCATTTGTGAAAGTGGGGTGTTTCCTTATTTATTTTCATTTTGGATGATCTTTCCATTGGTGAAAGTGGGGTGTTAAAGTCCCCTACTATGATTTTGTTACTGTTGATTTCCCCTTTTATGGCTATTAGCATTTGCCTTATGTATTGAGGTTCTCCCATGTTGCGTGTATAAATATTTACAATTGTTATATCTTCTTCTTGGATTGATCCCTTGATCATTATGTAGTGTCCTTCTTTGTCTCTTGTAATAGTCTTTATTTTAAAGTCTATTTATTCTGACATGAGAATTGCTATGCCAGCTTTCTTTTGATTTCCATTTTTGTGGAATATCTTTTTCCATCCCATACTTTCAGTCTGTATGTGTCCCTAGGTCTGAAGTGGGTCTCTTGTAGGCATCATATATGTGGGTTTTGTTTTAGTATCCATTCAGCAAGTCTATGTCTTTTGGTTGGAGTATTTATTCCATTTACATTTAAGGTAATTTTTGATATGTATGTTCCTGTTACCATTTTCTTAATTGTTTTGGGTTTGTTATTGTAGGTCTTTTCCTTCTCTTGTTTTTCCCGTCTAGAGAAGTTCCTTCAACATTTGTTGTAAAGCTGGTTTGGTGCTGAATTCTCTTAGCTTTTGCTTGTCTATAAAGGTTTTAATTTCTCTGTCGAATCTGAACGAGATCCTTGCTGTGTAGGGCAATCTTGGCTGTAGGTTATTCTCCTTCATCACTTTAAATATGTCCTTCCACTCCCGCTTCATCACTTTAAATATGTCCTTCCACTCCCGTCTGGCTTGCAGAGTTTCTGCTGAAGGATCAGCTGTTAACCTTATGGGGATTCCCTTGTACTTCAACATTTGTTGTAAAGCTGGTTTGGTGCTGAATTCTCTTAGCTTTTGCTTGTCTATAAAGGTTTTAATTTCTCTGTCGAATCTGAACGAGATCCTTGCTGTGTAGGGTAATCTTGGCTGTAGGTTATTCTCCTTCATCACTTTAAATATGTCCTTCCACTCCCATCTGGCTTGCAGAGTTTCTGCTGAAGGATCAGCTGTTAACCTTATGGGGATTCCCTTGTATGTTATTTGTTGATTTTCCCTTGCTGCTTTTAATATTTTTTCTTAATGTGTAATTTTGATAGTTTGATTAATATGTGTCTTGGTGTGTTTCTCCTTGGATTTATCCTGTATGGGACTCTCTGTGCTTCCCGGCCATCATTAACTATTTCCTTTCCCATATTAGGAAAGTTCTCAACTGTAATCTCTTCAAATATTTTCTCAGTCCCTTTTTTTTTCTCTTCTTCTTCTTGGACCCTCTATAATTTGAATTTGGTACCTTTATTTTTGTCGCAAAAGTTTCTGAGACTGTCCTTAATTCTTTTCATTCTTTTTTTTTTATTCTTCTCTGCAGTAGTTATTTCCTCTATTTTATCTCGCAGGTCACTTATCTGTTCTTCTGCCTCAGTTATTCTGCTATTGATTCCTTCTAGAGAATTTTAAATTTCATTTGTTGTGTTGTTCATCACTGTTTGTTTGCTTTTTAGTTCTAGGTCCTTGTTATATGTTTCTTGTATTTTCTTCATTCTATTTCCAAGATTTTGGATCATCTTTACTATCATTATTCTGAATTCTTTTTTAGGTAGACTGCCTATTTCCTCTTCATTTGTTTGGTCTGGTGAGTTTTTACCCTGCTCCTTCATCTACTATGTGTTTCTCTGTCTTCTCATTTTGCTTAACTTACTGTATTTTGGTTCTCCTTTTCTCAGGCTGCAGGTTCGTCATTCCCATTGTTTTTGCTGTCTGCTTCCAGTGGCTAAGGTTGGTTCAGTGAGTTTTGTAGACTTCCTGGTGGAGGGGACTAGTGCCTGTGATCTGGTGGGTAAGGCTAGATCTTGTCTTTCTTGTGGGGAGGACCACGTCCAGTGGTGTGTTTTGGGGTGTCTGTGACCTTATTATGATTTTAGGCAGCCTCTCTGCTAATGGGTGTGGTTGTGTTCCTGTCTTCCTAGTTGTTTGGCATTGGGCGTCCAGCACTGTAGCTTGCTGGTCATTGAGTGGAGCTGGATCTTAGTGTTGAGGTGGAGATATCTGGGAAAGCCTTTGGCATTTGATATTACATGGAGCTGGGAGGTCTCTGGTGGACCAATGTCCTGAACTCTGCTCTTCCGCCTCAGAGGCACAGGTCTGACACCCGGCCAGAGCACCAATGCCCTGTCAGCCACATGACTCAGAAGAAAAGGTAGAAAAAAAGAGAGAAATAAAGAAAAAAATAATATAAACTAAAATAAAGTTATTAAAATAAAAAATAAGTGTTAAAAATTTAAAGGTAATTAAAAAAAGAGAGCAACCAAACCGAAAAACAAATCCGGCAGTGATATCAAGCACTGAAAACTATAGTAAAAAAAAAAAAAAACCAGAAAGTAAAAACAGACAGAACCCTAGGACAAATGGTAAAAGTAAAGCTATACAGAAAATATCACACAAAGAAGCATGCACATACACATTCACATAAACTGAAAAAGGAATAAAATATATATATTGTTGCTCCCAAAGTCCACCATCTCAATTTTGGGACGAGCTGTCGTCTATTCAGGTATTCCACAGATGCAGTGTACATCAAGTTGATTGTGGAGATTTAATCCTCTGCTCCTGAGGCTGCTGGGGGAGATTTCCCTTTCTCTTTTTTGTTCACACAGCTCCTGGGGTTCAGCTTTGGATTTGGACCCACCTCTGCCTGTAGGTCGCCTGAGGGTGTCCGTTCTTTACTCAGACAGGACGGGTTAAAGGAGAAGCTGATTAGGGGGCTCTGGCTCACTCAGGCAGGGGGGAGGGAGGGGTACGGAATGTGGGGTGAGCCTACAGTGGCAGAGGCTGGCATGACGTTGCAACAGTCTGAGCTGTGCCGTGTGTTCTCCCAGGGAAGTTGTCCTTGGATCACGGGACCCTGGCAGTGGCAGGCTGCACAGGCTCCCCTGAGGGGAGGTGTGGATAGTGACCTATGCTTGCAGACAGGCTTCTTGGTGGCTGCAGCAGCAGCCTTAGCGTTTCATGCCCATCTCTGGTGTCTGCACTGATAGCTGCAGCTGACACCCATCTTGTAGCTTGTTTAGGCAGTGCTCTGAATCCCCTCTCCTCATGCACCCCGAAACAATGGTCTCTTTCCTCTTAGGTCCAGACTTTTTCCAGAACTCCCTCCTGGCTAGCTGTGGCTCACTATCCCCTTTCAGGCTGTGTTCACGCAGTGAATCCCAGTCCTTTCCCTGGGATCTGACCTCCGAACCACAAGTCTCAGCTCCAAGCCCCCACCTGGCTCGGTGTGTGAGTGCTTTGCCCTTTGCACCCCTGTTGCTGCATTCTCCTCCGTGGCTCCAAAGCATCCCCGTTTCTGCCAGTGAAGGGGCTTCCTAGTGTGTGGAAACTTTTCCTCCTTCACAGCTCCCTCCCACTGGTGCAGGTCCCGTCCCTATTCTTTTGTCTCTGTTTTTCCTTTTTTCTTTTGCCCTACCCAGGTACGTGGGGTGTTTCTTGCCTTTTGGGAAGTCTGAGGTCTTCTGCCAGTGTTTAATAGGTGTTCTGTAGGAGTTGTTCCACCTGTAGTTGTATTTCTGATGTATTTGTGGGGAGGAAGGTGGTCTCCATGTCTTACTCTCCCGCCATCTTGAAGGTCTCCAAAATGGTCAAATCTTTTGATTTCACAGAAACTTTTTTATTACATGGTAATCATCTTTTTCAAAGTTTTGTTTTTGTTTTTGCCTTAAAACATATTTGATTGATAGTTATATAATTGTATCTAATTTGTATTAGTTTCTTTTGGGGATGGTATGTCTTTCTACACCATTTATCTTTTAATTGTTTTAGGTTTTTTATGTTTAGGTGGATTATATATAATTTTTATAGTTAAATTTAGAGCTTATATCTCTTACAGTTTTATCTCTTATGTTTTAGATGTAGCTCATGTTCAAAAAGCAAAATTCAAATGAGTAAATTTGAAGAGCTAATTTGCTTTATTAGGCAATTCATGAATCCAGCAATATTCCATCTAGCAACTAGAAGGGTGCTCTGAGGGGCTTTACTAAATAAAAGATTTTTATAGCAAGGAGGTGGGGCAAGAAGGTATTAGCATAAGGAAATAAAGGGTTATTTTGTGTCAGGACAACTTCTTCTGAGGGAGAAAGGAACTGGCATGGGTTTTATCAGGCAGATTACCTTATTAGTCCAACTCAGGAAATTTCAGCTTGTTTAAAGATCACATTCCTGACAAGTGAAGTGAATCAGAGAGAGACAAATAATATATTGCTTATATGTGGAATATAAAAAACTGGTACAAATGAACTTATTTACAAAACAGAAATAGAGTCACAGTTGTAGAAAACAAACTTATGGTTAGCAAGGGGGAAAGTGGGGGGTGGGATAAATTGGGAGATTGGGACTGACATAAACACACTACTATATGTGTAATAGATAACTAATAAGAACTTACTGTACAGCACAGGGAACTCTACTCAGTACTCTGTAGTGACCTATATGAGAATAGAATCTAAAAAAGGGTGGATATATATATATGTATAACTGATTCATTTTGCTGTACAGCAGAAACTAACACAACATTGTACATCAACTCTACTCCAATAAAAGTTACTTAAAAAAGAAAACAAAGATCACATTCCTGAGAGGGGCTGAAAACTGCAATTAAGTTTGTGTTTGCTGCTGTGGTGGCCAATTTGGATCTGTTATTTCTTTTTTTTTAACACTCATCAAGCAAAATTATCTAATATATTAACCAGCTTTTTTTAAACTTTATTTTATAGAACAGTTTTAGGTTTACCATAAAACAAAGGGAACATACAGAGATTTCCCATATACTCTCTACATCCACATTGGCAGAGACACTCCAGTTATCAAAATCACTCACCAGAATGACACATTTTTCACCAAGGATGAACTGATATTAACACATCACAATCACCCTAAGTCCGTAGTTTACCTCAAAGTGTACTGTTGTGGTACATTCAATGAGTTTGGACAAAAGTACAATAGCATATATCCATCATTATATATCATATAGAGGATTTTTACTACTCTAATCTCAGCATTGCCAAATGATTTATCCATCTTCCCCCATCCCTGTAACCACTGGTCATTTTATAGTTTTGCCTTTTCCAGAATGTTATGTAGTTAAAATCATATAATATGTAACCTTTTAAGATTTGTTTCTTTCACTTATTAATAAGAATTTACAGTTCCTCCATGTCTTTTCATGGCTCAATAGCCCCTTACTTTTTAGCACTGAATAAGATTCCATTGTATAGATGTACCGCAGTTTATCCATACACCTAGAGAAGCACATCTTGGCTGCTTCACAGTTTTGGTAATTATCAAAAAAGCAGTTTATAAACATCCTTGTGCAGGCATGGACATAACTCCTTTGTGTAAATACCAAAGGGAACCACTGCTATATCATATGGTAAGTGTATGTTTAATTACACTTTTTTTGTGGTTTTGTAGGAAAACACCAAACTCTCTTGCAAAGTGGCTGTACCATTTTGCATTCCCATCAGCAATGAATGAATGTTCCAATTATTTCACGTCCTCACCAGCCTTTGGTGTTGCCATTGTTCCAGATTTTGGTCATTCTAATTGTTATATAATGGTGTCTCATTGTTGTCTTAATTTATGTTTCCAGATGTCATAGGTGCAGCATCTTTCCCTATTTTATTTGACAATTGCGTATATTCTTAGGTGAGTAGTTTGTTAGGTCTTTGGCCCTTTTTTTAATCAGATTGCTTTGTTATTATTGAGAACTTTAAGAGTTCTTTGTATATTTTGGATAATAATCCTTTATCAGATATGTCTTTGCAAATATTTTCTCCCATTCTAAGCCTTTAATTATAATGAAGTCGAGCTTATCAGTATTTCCTCCATGGATTATGTCTTTGGTGGTATATCTAAAACGCTGTCCTCATACTCAGTCATATAATTTTTTCTTATGTTATCATCTAGAAGTCTATAGTTTCACGTTTTAAATTTAAGTTTATGTTCTATTATGAGTTAATTTTTGAAAGGTGGAAGGTCTATGTCTAAATTCTTCTTCATTTCTTTACACATGTGGATATTCACTTGTTCCATTTGTTGAAGAGACTATCTTTTCTGCTATGGATTGCCTTTACTCACTTGTCAAAGATCACCTGACTATATTTATGTGAGTCTATTTGGGGGCTTATCTATTCTATTTATTGATCTATTTGTCTATTCATTTGTCAATACTGAACAGTCTTGATTAACTTTTTTCTAAGTCTTAACATTGAGTAGTGTCATTCTTCCAATTTTGTTCTATTCCTTCAATATTGTGTTAGCTATTCTGGGTGTTTTGCCTCACCATATAAACTTTAGAAACAGTTTGTTGATGTCCATGTAGTAACACGCAGTAATTTTGATTGGGATTGCAATGATCTATACATCAATTTGGAAAGAATTGACATCTTGACAATATTGGGTCTTCGTATTTATAAACAGATTATCTCTCCATCAATTTGTTCTTTGATTTCATTCATCACAGTTTTACAGTTTCTTTCTTATAGAACTTGTACATATTTTTGTTAGTTTTATCCCTAAGTATGTTATTTTTGGTTGTTGATGTAAAAAGATTTGTTTGTTTGCAGTTTCAAATTCTACTTGTTCACTGTTGGTTTATAGTAAAGCAGTTGACTTTTGTATATTAAGCTTCTACTCTGCTACATTGTTATAGTCATTCATTAATTCTGAGAGTTTCTTTGTCAAGTCTTTCATGCTTTTTATATAGACAATCAAGTCTCCTACAAACGACAATTTTATATCTTCCTTCTCAATCTGTGTACCTTTTTGTTCTTCTTTTCTTGCCATATTGTATTGTAACGGACTTCCAGTATGATGTTGAAAAGGAGTGGTGAGAGAAGGGATCCTTGTCTTGTAACTGATCTTAGTGGATAAACTTTGGGTTTCTCACCATTAAGTAACGTTAGCTGTAGGTTTTGTGAGGACAGTCTTTTTCAAGTTGTGAGTGTTCCATGCTATTTTTATTTCTCTGATAGTTTTTATTATGAATTTTATTATTTGATTTTTGTCAAATGCTTTTTCTACATTTACTAATTTAATCATGTGATTTTTCTATTCTGTTGTGTGATGAATTACATTAATTTATTTTCAAATGTTGAACCAGCCTTGCATACCTGGAATAAATCCCAGTTGGTTTTGGTGTATAATACTTTTTATCTTTTTTTAGATTTGATCTGCTAATATTTTGTTGCCATCTATGTTCCTGAGAGATAATGGTCTGTAGTTACCTTTTCTGTAATATTTGTGTGTGTCGGGGGGGGGGGTTTGTATTAGAATAATCCTGGCCTCATTGAATGAAATAGGAAATATTCTACCTGTTTCTATCTTCTGAAAGAGATTATAGAGAATTTGTATAATTTCTTCCTTAAAATTTTGTTAGAATTCACCAGTGAACCCATCTGGGCCTGGTGCTTTCTGTTTTGGAAAGTTGTTTTTGATTCTTTTTCTTCAGTAGATAGTAGACTTCAGTTCAGATTGCCTATTCTGTGAGTTTTAGCAGATTGTGTTTTTCAAGGACTTGGTCCATTTCATTTAGGTTATCAAATTGGTGAGCATAGAGTTGTTCATAGATAATCATTTTATTCATGATGGTACCTATAATCATTTCCCCTTTTTCATTTCTCATTTTAGTACAATAATTTGAGTCATTTATTTTTTATTTTTTAGTTATTCTATCTATAGGGTTATTCATTTTACTTATCTCTTTAAAGAACAAGCATTTGCTTTATTGATATTTTGATTCCCCATTTTCAATTTTATTGCTTTCTGTTCTACTTCTATTATGAATTTTCTTGTGCTTACTTTGGATTTAATTTATTTTTCTCTTTCTAGTTCTAAGGTGGAAATTTTTTTAACATCTTTATTGTTGTATAATTGCTTTACAATTGTGTGCTAGTTTCTGCTTTATAACAAAGTGAATCAGTTATACATATACACATGTTCCCATATCTCTTCTTTCCTGCGTCTTAAGGTGGAAATTTTGATTACTGATGTTGTATCTTTCTTCTTTTCTGATATATGCATTCAGTGCTATAAATTTCCCTGTAAGCACTGTTTTTGCTGAATTCTATAAATTGTGATAAATTGTATATTTATTTTCTTTTAGTTCAATATATTTTAAAATTTCTCTTGAGATTTCTTCTTTGACACACATTATTTAGAAGTGTAGACACATGTTATTTAGAGGTGTGTTGTTTACTCTCCATGTATTTGGGGATTTTCCAGTTATCTTTCTGTTATTGCTTTCTACTTTAATTCCATGGTTGTCTGAGAGCAGGCAATGTATTATTTTTATTCTTTCAAATGTGTTAAGATGTGTTTTATGGCACAGCCAATGTATTATTTCTATTCATCCAAATGTGTTAAGGTGTGTCTATGTTGATTAATGCTGCATGTGACTTGAGGAATGTGTGTTCTACAGTTGTTGGAGGAAGCAGTCTATAGATATTCATTATATCTAGTTGATCGATGGTGGTGCTGTTCAACAATATCCTTATTGATTTTCTGCCTGCTGGATCTGACCATTTATGAGAGAGGGCTTTTAAATTCTCCAACTACTAGAGTTGATTTACCTATATCTCCTTGTAATTCTATCAGTTTTTGCCTCACATAGTTTTTTGCTGTTCTTATGCACATACACATTAAGAGTTGCCATTTCTTGGAGAACTGACTCCTTTTTCATTATGTAATGCCCCTCTTTGCCTCTGAAAATTATATATCTACTACTGCTTTTTTTTTTTAATTAGTAGGGTATATTTTCTCCATCCTTTTACTTTAATCTTTTACTGTTGTTATATTTAAAGTGAGTTTCCTTAGACAACATATAGTTGGGTCATTTTTTGATGTACTCTGACAATCTTAGTCTTTAAATTGGTGCACTTAGACAATTGACATTCAAAGAATATTGATATAATTGGAATAATATTTACCTTATTTGTTATTCAGGGTTTTTTTGTTGTTAACACTTGTTACTTGTTCCTATTTTTGTCTTCCACTATTTTTCCATATTTTGTTTTTTTTTAAATTAGTATTATATATGATTCCATTTTCTCTCCTTTCTTAGCATACCAATTATACTTCTTTATATACTTTTCTTAGTGGTTGCCTTAAGTTTGCAATATACATTTATAACTAAACCAAGGCCACTTCAAAATAGCACTGTACCCTCAAAGGTAGTGTGAGCAACTTATAATAATGAACTTTCCTAATTCCTTCCTTTTTTCCCTTGTGTCATTGCTCTTATTCATTTATCTTATTCATAAGTATACATAAATATATATATAATATATACATAAGAATACATAATCATATGCATTATTTCTATTATTGAACAAGCTATTATCTGTGAGATCAATTAAGAATAAGAAAAATTAAAGTTTTTAAAATTTTTTACATATTCCTTCTTCAATATTCTTCCTTTTTTATGTAAATCCAAATTTTTAACCTCTAATATAGTCCTCCTCTTTAAAGAATATTTTTTTAACATCCCTTGCAAGGCAGGTCAACTAGCAACACAGTCCCTCAATTTTTGTTTGAGAAAGTATTTATTTCTCCCTCACTTTTGAAGGATAATTTCACAGGGTACAGAATTCTACATTATGTTCCTTAAATATTGTTGTTACTCATGTCTTTCCTAAGCCATCTTTTTCTTCTTGAGTCCATTTTCTTGCCACATAGAATCCACCTGAATAGCATTACTTGCCACCCATTTCTTTATGAGTCCTAAGTCTTTCCATAATCTCACTCCTAAGCCTTCAAGCTTGTATCATCTCCAGAGTGGTCACCTGTTCATGGATGTTTCACACAAATACACAAAATAATATTTATCATCTACCTATAGCTCTGTCACCTGTGTCTACACTATTGTGCTCTGACCCCATGAATGACACCAAAATCCAGTCATCTATGCCATCCTTTATAGTTACATCACTTGTGCTGTCACTGGCACTAACTTAGTTCCTGTCACTATCACCTCTTTCTAATTACCATACCAGCTTTAATAGTGGTCTCTCTTCCCCTGTTTTGACCAATGCAAAAATTCCTGTAACAGGAGTTAAAGTGAACTTTTAAAATGCCAATCTAATAAAGTGGATATTAGAATAGTAGTGATATTTTAAAAAGAAACAATTATTTGTGCTCTTCCCATAATACAGGTGATAAGATGTTTTATTTATTTATTTATTTATTATTTTTTTTGGTGGTATGCGGGCCTTCCTCTGTTGTGGCCTCTCCCGTTGCGGAGCACAGGCTC
>NC_041222.1:54436501-54446379 GCF_002837175.3 Physeter macrocephalus
ACGCGCAGGCTCAGCGGCCATGGCTCACGGGCCCAGCCGCTCCGCGGCGTGTGGGATCCTCCCACACCGGGGCGCGAACCCGGTTCCCCTGCATTGGCAGGCAGACGCGCAACCACTGCGCCACCAGGGAAGCCCCAAGATGTTTTATATTACAAATAATTTTAGCGAGTGCTACTATAAAGAATATATAAAATGTCAATAGAACAGAAATGGGAGGGTAGGAAAATATACCATATTTAAGTTATACTTCTTTATAGATTCTATTTTGAAAAAGCACCATGATTTATATTGTTTTGCATTTCAGAGCAGAGTTTGGTTAAAGGACATGGATTTTGAAACCATACTACCTGTATTTGTTATGATTGTAACTTATGTTACCATAGAAATCACTTTAACTACTTTGAACTTAATTTCTTCATCTGCTATAAAAAATAAAAATATATAAGAAAACTAATCTCAAGAGGGTCGATGATAAAAAAATGCTATCTAACTCCTAGACTCAACTTGAGTTTGTGAAAGTTTAATGGATTTATCAGCGCACAACGCTTAGAATAGATGTTGTCATATTCAAGTACTTAGTGTTAGATGACATTATTATTGTTGTTATTAAATTATTGAATTAAAGAAAATTGTATTTTATTTTTATTCTCTCAATTTATTCTGAATTAGTAAAAAATTAATGTGAGGGAAAGTCAGTTTATAAATATATTACCTCACACACCAATATGCTCCACCAGTTTGAGCATTTAACATAAGCTTTTATAAAAAATATTAGTAAAGCATCAATTTGAATGTAGGATTTTGTCCATATTATGTCATAGTACCTGAAATTCTACCATTAAAAATTTTATTTTAGATTTTGAAAAGTTTTGCTTTCAACATTATATTTAAAATTAAATGTCACTAGTAAAATCAATACCCTAATTTAAATAACCTTTACTTTAAAATTTTTATATGATAATAGCTTTAGTCATTTTCTAATACAATTTTTTATAAAAAAGATCTCCTTCCATTTCCTGTATGTAGAGGAAACTATGAAGAGGGAAAAAAACGTACAATCCACTAAGATATTATTGTTTTTTTTGCTATATCTATGAAAGATTTTACAGTAAACGATTCATTATTATATTTTTTTCCAGAAGCAGGCTTCCTCATTAAAACAAACAAAGACTAAGACTTTAGTAAACTGAAATAACATTGCTAGTGGCAGTGTTAAATTTTAGTTTTTCCATGATAAAATAAAAAAAAGTGTGAGATTACATTTTTTAATTTATAATTTACTATATATTATAAGGCATGTATTGATATTTAAATTCAGAAAATTTAAAAGCTAAAACTAAAAATTTCTGGTATCCCAATGCTCAGATGTAATCTTTTGATTTTCTTAATTCAAAGTAATATATACACATCTTTTAAAATTCAAAGCAGAAGAGACATGCTTAGAATGAATAGAAAAAAGTCTTCTTCCCTCCAACATCCTCTCCTCATATATAAGCCTGTTAAGTTTCCTGTATTCATTATTTTAAAATATTGTAGTGCTTATGTCAATATTTTAATGCTTATGTCAATATTGTCACTTACTGATATTATTTTCTATATCAAAATAAATTACCTTGTGCTTTAAAAAGAACACTTTATTATGTTGTATGAATGCATCATAACCTTTTAAACCAGTGCACTACAAAATCAAGTCATCTCCCTTACAAGTTTATATTTAACATTTTGATGACATATTTTCAACAAAAGGAAACCTTCCATGGTCAGAATGATATTGTAATTTTCTTATGCTTATTATTTTGAGATTATTTCATAATAGACTAAACATAATTGGATTAATTGGATTATAACTTAGAGAAACAGTTAGCAAATCATATAACCTCTGTTGTACAAGTATGAAACAATATTTTTTTAGCCTTTTCTACCCTGAGATTTATAATTTAGAAATCCGATGGATTATGAGCACAAGTGTGTGAACATTTCTCACTCCATGTTTTACTAACACAATATGAATGAAAAACAAAATGGGCACCACTTTTGACAGATTCTCCACTTTCACATCTAAGTTCTTGGTCTCCTGTCACTAAGAGGAGCCAAGGTCAAAGAGATCAACAGTGGCTCACCTTGGATACAAACCTGACCATCAAAATGCAAGCTGTTATGCAATGCTGGACATTTGTCACAGGCTAGTGAACATGTGTCCCACATTCACATTTGTGCATGCAAAGCATATTAGAATTGGATAAATTTAATAAATTGATATGCTGAAGAGCAAATTATGGTAATTAGTGTAAGTGGGAGAGTTACTCATTTAGCAAAGAATTTGAGATATCAGTGATCCAGATGATAGAGATGGGATATCAGCACACTCATTTACAGAATTATAATTTTAATAAAATAAATTAATAAATGCCTCAGCTTATTCTCAAGCAACATTTTAAGATTGTTCTTTTTTTCTGCAACTGAGGGTAAAATTGCCAAATAGAAAAAAAAAAATTAAAACCTCATCAGGAAATGGTTTGATTCAGTAATGCATAGTTCCCTGTGATGGGGAAAATGGTAATGCAGTCATTCTGAGTGTTGAAGTAGATGAACTGGGAAGGGAGTACTAAAATTTGTATCAGTATAATTGGTATTGACTTTAACATATGAAAGAAGTAAACTGAGAAATCAGAGCATAAACACAGAACATTCTGGGAGCCTTTTATTTTCCAAGTATGTGTAATGTAAATAATGTCTTTTCATTTTCTTAACTGGCAAAAGGTGCTTTTTTGTCAAACTCTTGCAAATAAAATTGTCTATGCTTTCACCTGAATATTAATGAACAAAACAATTTTAAAAAGTGGAAAAAATCAATGAATATACAGTATAAATAATGTTAAAGTTTAGAGTTGATAATTTGGAAAAAATGTGGTTTTCATTTATCTTCATATAAAACAAATATTTTCAAGTATTAGTTATTGTTGTATTTTGAAATATATTACTTTTGTTTCTCAAATTTTACTAACCATTTAATATAATTGTTTCATCTTACAATATCGAATATGTATTTTAGGAACAGCAAAGTTCTTATTAATATATAACTGGATCGGCTAGTAGTAAGCATTGGAAAGGCAGCAGTTGCTCTCATTTGTACAAACAACTTCTTATTTAAGATTTAGTTTAAAGTGAACTAATACATATTTTTAGGAAAATGGGAAATTTGGAAGAGTTCAAATCACCTGTTTTTTTAAATCTCATCAAATCATTGAGAACGTATTCAGTATCTTCTTGTATAAGAAATTCTCATTTAAAAGTTACTTGGAGTCCAAAGAGTTGTGTTTGTTGTACAATATATTTTACAGGCTGACGGTATTTTGCCATCAGGGTGAACATCCCTAATTGTAAATAGTCCTGATGCTAAATTTTAAGAAAACCTAAGCAACTGGTTATGTTCATATTATTACAGATTTTCTCTTATTCATGTTTTAATTATGTCCTGTACATGTAAGTTTTAAGTCAAATTGAAAAACGGCTATATAATACAGAGAACTGGGAACAGAAGCTTCATCAACAAATTGAGAAAAAACTTAGAGCTTCATATGCTCAGCCATGTTTAAGTAAGCCAATTACAGCCGAATTGAAAGCATTTTAAATGTATTATATAACGTTAAAAGACCATGTGCAGAAGTAATGTTTATATTATAATCTGAGATTTGTTCAGTGTTTAAATGTAATGAAATGCAGAACTACAAGGTGGAAGCAAATCTGTGCTTTCAGCAAATTTTATGTCAAATTGATCTTCTTGTCTCATACTTTTCTTTTGTCAATATAACTAGAGCATTTACTGTAAACTCATGCTAAACTTCTGCAGCTGAAAAAGAGAAATACGTTAAAAAGATTTGTTTTTTCCTGTCCATTTGGTGCTTAACTCTAGATTGTTTACAAGTTTAATTCTTGCTTCTCTCACTACAAATGGGTCATCTTTTCCACCCAGTTGCAACTACATTGACTAATAATGATCCTGTTTAATCTATTAAATAGGGTTTTTCTCTTACCAAAGCTTCAGTACAGAGGATTAAATCTTACAAATCTCTATTTGCAATGGACCTTTCTCAGAAACAGAGTAATTTTAATATGAATAAATATCGCAGTGTTTGAAGCTGGCTAAGAGTTAATAGTTTCTCCAATGCTCAGTGTTTATTTTTTTATGTTTAACTCTGGTGAAATCAATTACCCTTCAAAACATAAGAAGCTTTCTCTGCTATCATATCAAAATTCCTCAGTGTTACTTCCAAGAATCAACTTTTAATCTCTCCACATACTATGTTTCCCATGATATCCAAAATTATTTTTGTATAGACTATGGTCCTTAGTGATGTATCAATTATCCAGTATTGTTATCTTTACAAATAAACTTTCTCCCTTTCCACTGTGCAGCTTTTGAAATATCCTTGTCACTTCTTTCTTCCGTTTTAAACTCCACCACTGTGCAGCTTTTGAAATATCCTTGTCACTTCTTTCTTCCATTTTAAACTCCACTCATTTCTTCCTCTAGTGGCTCTTTCACACCTCAGGTCTTTCCTAACACCCATAGTTATCTTTTTCTCAATTTAAATTTAACTTCTGTATATTATTCCATGATATGCTAATACATCCCAACCACCTAAATTAGACTCTTTGTCTCCTATAAATTTTTCATGTTTTAAAACCTTGGAGGTACTCCATAAATGTATTTGTAGAATAGAGATATGAATTAATTTATTTGAAATTCTTCCTTAATTTATTTGAGACAAAGAGTATCTCTGTGGTACTTACTTTTAGAAACCAAAGAATGGTAAATCTCATATTTTTAGGACCTCTCAACTATGAGGTTCAGTCTCTTTTCATAGCAAATAGAACTTATTCTTACATGTTAGTTAACATTCATTTAACAAGTGTTTATTTTGCCAACAGTTCCAGGTTTGGCGAATATAAAGAATAATAAAATATTCCCAGAAAAGAAGGTTATAGAAAATAGAATAATTTAGAAAGTAAAAAGACAAATAAAAAAAAATTTATCATTTTATAATTAAGCACATTGTGCTCCCTTGGTATATAGAAATTAAAACTAACCAAAACGAGTTTTGTTGCAGACAGAGACAGGGGAATATAAGTTTCCAGACTATGGGAGCATAAAAAAGACATAAATAAGAGTTTCAGTGTCATTCTTTATGAAACTACATATATTCAATGCTAAGAAGCAAAGTAGATATGTAACTACCTTTCCATGTATATAAATGTATGTATGTATGCATATAAAATAGATGATATAATCAAGTCTCTAACCAAATATATGTAATACAATATCATTCATCTTAAAAAGATATCAAATATCTGAGACTTTTTAATAATTTTCAAGAGATAATGCTGGGAATAGCTTCAAGATGGTGGAGGAGTAAGAAGTGGAGATCACCTTTCTCCCAACAAATACATCAAAAATACATCTACATGTGGAACAACTCCTACAGAACACCTACTGAACGCTGGCAGAAGATCTCAGACTTCCTAAAAGGCAAGAAACTCCCCACGTACCTGGGTAGGGGAAAAGAAAAAAAAAAAACACAGAGACCAAAGAATAGGGACAGGACCTGCACCAGTGGGAGGGAGCTGTGAAGGAGGAAAGGTTTCCACACACTAGGAAGCCCCTTCACTGGTGGAGACGGGGTGTGGTGGGGGGCAAGCTTCGGAGCCATGGAGGAGAGCACAGCAACAGGGGTGCAGAGCGCAAAGCAGAGAGAGTCCCACACAGAGGATCACTGCCGACCAGCACTCACCGGCCCAAGAGGATTGTCTGCTCACCGACCAGGGCGGGTGGGAGATGGGAGCTGAGGCTCAGGCTTCGGAGGTCGGATCCCAGGGAGAGGACTGGGGTTGGCTGCGTGAACACAGCCTGACAGACGCTAGTGCACCACAGCTAGCTGGGAGGGAGTCTGGGAAAAAGTCTGAAACTGCCTAAGAGGCAAGAGACCAATGCTTCAGGGTGCGTGAGGAGATGGGATTCAGAGCACCACCTAAACGAGCTCCAGCGATGGGTGTGAGCCACAGCTATCAGCACAGACACCAGAAATGGTCATGAAATGGTATGGCTGCTGCTGCAGCCACCAAGAAGCCTGTGTGCAAGCACAGGTCACTATACACGCCTCCCCTACTGGGAGACTATGCAGCCCGCCTCTGACGGCCCCATGATCCAGGGACAACTTGCCCTGGGCGAACACACGGAGTGCCTCAGGCTGTTGGAATCTCATGCCGCCGCAGGATTGCCCCGCATTCTGTACCCCTCTCCCCACAGACTGAGCCAGAGCCCCCTAATCAGCTGCTACTTTAACCCTATTGCCCCGCATTCTGTACCCCTCTCCCCACAGACTGAGCCAGAGCCCCCTAATCAGCTGCCACTTTAACCCTGTCCTGTCTGGGCAGGAAGAGATGCCCTCAGGTGACCTACATGCAGAGGTGGGGCCAAATCCAAAGCTGAACCCCAGTAGTTGTGCAAACAAAGAAGAGAAAAGGAAATTACTCCCAGCAGCCTCAGGAGCAGTGGATTAAATCTCCACAATCAATTTGAGGTACCCTGCATCTGTGGAATACCTGAACAGACAACAAATCATCCCAAAATTGAGTTGGTGGACTTTGGGAGCAACTGTAGACTTGGGGTTTTCTTTCTGCATCAAATTTCTTTCTGGTTTTAGGTTTATGTTAGTTTAGTATTTAGAGCTTATTATCACTGATTTGTTTATTGATTTGGTTGCTCTCTTCATTTTTTTTTTTTAACATCTTTATTGGAGTATAATTGCTTTACAATGGTGTGTTAGTTTCTGTTTTATAACAAAGTGAATCAGCTTTACATATACATATATCCCCACATTTCCACCCTCTTGCGTTTCCCTCCCACCCTCCCTATCCCCCCAATCTAGGTGGTCACAAAGCACCGAGCTGATCTCCCTGTGCTATGTGGCTGCTTCCCACTAGCTATCTGTTTTACATTTGGTAGTATATATAAGTCCATGCCACTCTCTGACTTCGTCCCAGCTTACCATTCCCCCTCCCCGTGTCCCCATGTCCATTCTCAACATCTATGTCTTTATTCCTGTCCTGAACCTAGGTTCTTCAGAACCATTTTATTTTTAAGATCCATATGTATGTGTTAGTATACGATATTTATTTTTCTCTTTCTGACAGTCTCTAGGTCCATCCACGTCACTACAAATAATTCAATTTCATTTCTTTCTATGGCTGACTAATATTCCATTGTATATATGTGCCACATCTTCTTTATCCATTCATCTGTTCATGGACACTTAGGTTGCCTCCATGTCCTAGCTATTGTAATGCTACAGTAGTCCCTTTTCTCTACACCCTCTCCAGCATTTATTGTTTCTAGATTTTTTGATCATGGCCATACTGACTTGTATGAGGTGATACCTCACAGTAGTTTTCACCTGCATTTCTCTAATGATTAGTGATGCTGAGCATTCTTTCATGTGTTTGTTAGCAATCTGTATATCTTCTTTGGAGAAATGTTTATTTAGATCTTGTGCCCATTTTTGAATTACATTGTTTTTTTGATATTGAGCTGCCTGAGCTGCTTGTAAATTTTGGAGATTAATCCCCTGTCAGTTGATTCATTTACAAATATTTTCTCCCATTCTGAGGGTTGTCTTTTCATCTTGTTTATGGTTTCCTTTGTCTTGCAAAAGCTTTTAAGTTTCAGTAGGTCCCGTTTGTTTATTTTTGTTTATATTTCCATTTCTCTAGGTGGTGGGTCAAAAAGGATCTTGCTGTGATTTATGTCCTAGAGTGTTCTGCCTATGTTTTCCTCTAAGAGTTTGATAGTGTCTGGCCATACATTTATGTCTTTAATCCATTTTGAGTTTATTTTTGTGTATGGTGTTAGGGAGTGTTCTAATTTCATTTTGCCTCCTTTGACATCGATTAGTTGACCATAGGTGCATGGGTTTATCTCTGGACTTTCTATCCTGTTCCATTGACCTATATTTCTGTTTTTGTGACAGTACCATACTGTCTTGATTACTGTAGCTTTGTAGTATAGTCTGAAGTCTGGGAAGCTGATTCCTCCAGCTCCATTTTTCTTTCTCAAGATTGCTTTGGCTAATCGGGGTCTTTTGTGTTTCCATACCAATTGTGAATTTTTTTGTTCTAGTTATGTGAAAAATGCCTTTTGTAGTTTGATAGGAATTACATTGAATCTGTAGATTTTTTGGGGTACTATAGTCATATTCACAATGTTGATTCTTCTAATCCAAGAACATGATAGACCTCTCCATCATGTTTGTATCATCTTGAATTTCTTTCATCAGTGTCATATAGTTTTCTGCATATAGGTCTTTTGTCTCCTTAGGAAGGTGTATTCCTAGGTATTTTATTCTTTTTGTTGCAATGGTGAACGAGAGTGTTTCCTTAATTTCTCTTTCAGATTTTTCTTAATTAGTGTATAGGAATGCAAGAGATTTCTGTGCATTAATTTTTTTCTCCTGCTACTTTACCAAATTCTTTGATTAGCTCTCTTAGTTTTCTGGTAGTGATTTTAGGATTGTCTGTGTATAGTATCATGTCATCTGCAAACAGTGACAGCTTTACTTCTTTTCTGATTTGGATTCCTTTTATTTTTTTTTCTTCTCTGATTGCTGTGGCTAAAACTTCCAAACTATGTTGAATAATAGTGCTGAGAGTGAGCAACCTTGTCTTGTTCCTGATCTTAGTGGAAATGGTTTCAGTTTTTCACCCTTGAGAATGATGTTGGCTGTCAGTTTTTCATATATGACCTTTATTATGTTGAGTTAAGTTCCCTCTATGCCTACCTTCTGGAGAGTTTTTATCATGAATGGTGTTGAATTTTGTCAAAAGCTTTTCCTGCATCTATTGAGATGATCATATGGTTTTTTCCCTTCAATTTGTTAATATGGTTTATCACATTGATTTATTTGCATAAAGAATCCTTGCATTCCTGGGATAAATGCCAATTGATCATGGTGTATGATCCTATTAATGTGCTTTTGGATTCTGTTTGCTAGTATTTTGTTGAGGATTCTTGCATCTATGTTCATCAGCGGTACTGGCCTGGAGTTTTCTTTCTTTGTGACATCATTGTCTGGTTTTGGTATCAGTGATGTGGCCTCATAGAATGCGTTTGGGAGTTTTCCTCCCTCTGCTATATTTAGGAAGAGTGATAAGGATATCTGTTAGGTCTTCCCTAAATGTTTGATAGAATTCACCTGTGAAGCCATGTGGTCCTGGGCTTTTGTTTGTTGGAAGATTTTAAATCACAGTCTCAATTTCAGTACTTGTGATTGGTCTGTTTATATTTTCTATTTGTGACCCAAGATATGATCTATCCTGGAGAATGTTACATGAGCACTTGAGAAGAAAGTGAATTCTGTTGTTTTGGGATGGAATGTCCTATAAATATCGGTTAAGTCCATCTCGTTTAATGTATCATTTAAAGCTTAGACCCTTGTGAGTAGTCTCAGGTCTTCTGCCAGCATTCAGTATGTGTTCTGTAGGAGTTGTACCACATGTAGATGTATTTCTGATATATTTTTGGGGAAGAAGGTGGTCTCCACATCTCACTCCTCTGCCATCTTGAAAGTCTCCCACATTTATATATATATATATATATTTTTTTTTTTTTCCTTTTTCCTTTTTTGTGACTTTGTATATGTATGCTTCTTGTGTGAGTTTGTCTGTATAGCTTTGCTTTCACCATTTGTCCTAGGGTTCTGACCGTCCCATTTGTTTTTTTTTTTACTTTAAAAAATTTTTCTTAATAATTATTTTTTATTTTAATAACTTTATTTTATCCTACTTTATTTTATCTTCTTCCTTTCTTTCTTCCTTCCTTTCTT
>NC_041222.1:54447302-54458921 GCF_002837175.3 Physeter macrocephalus
ATTGAGGACAATCTCAGAGACCTCTGGGACAACATTAAATGCACCAACATTCGAATTATAGGGGTCCAAGAAGAAGAAGCAAAAAAAAAAAAAAAAGGGACTGAGGAAATATTTGAAGAGATTACAGTTGAAAAATTCCCTAATATGGGAAATGAGTCAATCTGTCCAGGAAGTGCAGAGAGTCCCATACAGGAAAAATCCAAGGAGGAACATGCCAAGACACATAAACTATAAAAATTACAAAGAAAAAATATTAAAAGTAGCAAGGGAAAAACAACAAATAACATACAAGGGAAGCCCCATAAGGTTAATAGCTAAACTTTAAGCAGAAACTCTGCAAGCCAGAAGGGAGTGGCAGGACATATTTAAAGAGATGAAAGGGAAAAACCTACAACCAAGGCTAGTGTACCCAGTAAGGATCTACTGAGGAAATATTTGAAGAGATTACAGTTGAAAAATTCCCTAATATGGGAAATGAGTCAATCTGTCCAGGAAGTGCAGAGAGTCCCATACAGGAAAAATCCAAGGAGGAACATGCCAAGACACATAAACTATAAAAATTACAAAGAAAAAATATTAAAAGTAGCAAGGGAAAAACAACAAATAACATACAAGGGAAGCCCCATAAGGTTAATAGCTAAACTTTAAGCAGAAACTCTGCAAGCCAGAAGGGAGTGGCAGGACATATTTAAAGAGATGAAAGGGAAAAACCTACAACCAAGGCTAGTGTACCCAGTAAGGATCTCATTCAGATTTGACAGAGAAATTAAAACCTTTACAGCCAAGCACAAGTTGAGAATTCACCACCACCAAACCAGCTTTACGACAAATGCTAAAGGAACTTTTCTAGGTAGGAAACACAAGAGAAGGAAAAGACCTACAATAACAAACCCAAAACAGTTAAGAAAATGGTAATAAAGACATACATATCTAATACTACCTTAAATGTAAATGGATTAAATGCTCCAACCAAAAGACATAGAGTGGCTAAATGGATACAAAAACAAGACTCAAATACTGTCTACAAGACAACCACTTCAGACCTAGGGACATGTACAGACTGACAGTGAGGGGTTGGGAAAAGATATTCCATACAAGTGGAAATCAAAAGAAAGCTGGAGTAGCAATTCTCATATCAGACAAAATACACTTTAAAATAAAGCCTATTACAAGGGAAAAAAGGACACTAATAATCAAGGGATCAATCCAAGAAGAAGATATAACAATTTAAATATTTATGCCCCCAACATAGGAGCACCTCAATAAATAAGGCAAACACTAACAGCCATAAAAGGGGAAATCGACAGTAACAAAATAATGTTAGGGGACTTTAACACCTCACTTTCTCCAGTGGACAGATAATCCAAAATGAAAATAAATAAGGAAACACAAGCTTTAAATGATACATTAAACAAGATGGACTTAATTGATATTTATAGGACATTGCATCCAGAAACAGCAGAGTACACTTTCTGCTCATTTGCTCATGGAACATTCTCCAGGATAGATCATGTCTTGGGTCACATATCAAGCCTTGGTAAATTTAAGGAATTTGAAATCCTATCTCATACACTTCTGACCACGACACTATGAGACTACATATCAATTACAGGAAAAAAAACTGTAAAAACACAAATGCATAGAGGCTAAACTATACACAATTAATAACCAAGAGATCACTGAAAAAATCCAAGAGGAAATTTAAAAATACCTAGAAACAAAAGACAATGAAAACAAGACAACCAAAAACTTATGGGATGCAGCAAGAACATTTTTAAGAGGGAAATATTTAGCAATACAATCCTACCTCAAGAAACAAATATCTCAAATAAACAAATTAAACTTACACCTAAAGCAATTAGAGAAAGAAGAACAAAAGATCCCCAAAGTTAGCAGAAGGATAGAAATCATAAAGATCAGATCAAAAGTAAATGAAAAAAAATGAAGAAAACAATAGTGAAGATCAATAAAGCTAAAAGCTGGTTCTTTGAGAAGATACACAAAATTGATAAACCATTAGCCAGACTCATCAAGAAAAAAAGGGAGAAGACTCAACAGATTTAGAAATGAAATAGGAGAGGTAACAACTGACACTGCCTTAAGACAAAGGATCATGAGAGATTACTACAAGCAACTATAGGCCAATAAAATGGACAACCTGGAAGAAATGGACAAATTCTTAGAAAAGCACAACCTTCTGAGACTGAACCAAGAAGGAATAGAAAATATAAACAGACCAATCACAAGCACTGAAATTGAAACTGTGATTAAAAATCTTCCAACAAATGAAAACCCAGGACCAGATGGCTTCACAGGTGAATTCTATCAAACGTTTAGAGAAAAGTTAATACCTATCCTTCTCAAATTCTTCCAAAATATAGTAGAGGGAAGAACACTCCCAAACTCATTCTACGAAACCACTAGCACCCTGATACCAAAACCACACAGATGTCACATAAAAAGAAAACTTCAGGCCAATATCACTGATGAACATAGATGCCAAAATCTTCAACAGAATACTAGTAAACAGGAACCAACAGCACATTAAAAGGATCATACACCATGGTCAAGTGGGGTTTATCCCAGGAATGCCTGGATTCTTCAATATAAGCAAATAATCAAATTCTTCCAAAATATAGTAGAGGGAAGAACACTCCCAAACTCATTCTATGAAACGACTAGCACCCTGATACAAAAACCACACAGATGTCACATAAAAAGAAAACTTCAGGCCAATATCACTGATGAACATAGATGCCAAAATCTTCAACAGAATACTAGTAAACAGGAACCAACAGCACATTAAAAGGATCATACACCATGGTCAAGTGGGGTTTATCCCAGGAATGCCTGGATTCTTCAATATAAGCAAATAAATCAGTGTGATAAACCATATTAACAAATTGAAGGAGAAAAACCATATGATCATCTCAATAGATGCAGATAAATCTTTTGACTAAATTCAACACCCATTTGTGATAAGAAAAACCCTTCAGTAAGTGGGCATAGAGGGAACTTAACATAAGAAAGGCCATATATGACAAACCCACAGCCAACATCGTTCTCAAGGGTGAAAAACTGAAACCATTTCCACTAAGATCAGGAAAAAGACAAGGTTGCCCACTCTCAGCACTATTATTCAACATAGTTTTGGAAGTTTTAGCCACAGCAATCAGAAGAGAAAAAGAAATAAAAGGAATCCAAATCAGAAAAGAAGAAGTAAAGCTGTCACTGTTTGCAGATGACATGATACTCTACATAGACAATCCGAAAGTTGCTACCAGAAAACTATTAGAGCTAATCAATGAATTTGGTAAAGTAGCAGGATACAAAATTAATGCACAGACATCTCTTGCATTCCTATACACGAATGATGAAAAATCTGAAAGAGAATTAAGGAAACACTCTCATTTACCATTGCAACAAAAAGAAGTAACTAGGAATAAACCTTCCTAAGGACACAAAAGATATGTATGCAGAAAATTATAAGACACTGATGGAATAAATTAAAGACCATATAAACAGATGGAGAGATATACCATGTTCTTGGATTGGAAGTATCAACATTGTGAAAACGACTATAGTACCCAAAGCAATCTACAGATTCAATGCAATCCCTATCAAACTACCAATGGCATTTTTGAACGAACTAGAAGAATAAATTTCACAATTTGTATGGAAACACTGAAGACCCCAAAAAGCCAAAGCAATCTTGAGAAAGAACAACGGAGCTTGAAGAATCAGGCTCCCTGATTTCAGACTATACTAAAAAGCTAGAGTAATCAACACAGTATGGTACTGGCACAAAAACAGAAATATAGAGCAATGGAACAGGATAGAAAGCTGAGAGAGAAACCTGCACACATATGGTCACCTTTTCTTTGATATAGGAAGCAAGAATATACAATGGAGAAAAGACAACCTCTTCAATAAGTGGTGCTGGGAAAACTGGACAGGTACATGTAAAAGAATGAAATTAGAACATTCCCTAAGCTCAGACACAAAAATAAACTCAAAATGGATTAAAGACTTAAATATGAGGCCAGACACTATCAAACTCTTAGAGGAAAACTTAGGCAGAACAATCCATGATATAAATCACAGCAAGATCCTTTTTGACCCACCTCCTAGAGAAATGGAAATAAAAACAAATATAAACAAATGGGACTTAATGAAACTTAAAAGCTTTTGCACAGCAAAGGAAACCATACAAAAAGACAACCTCAGAATGGGAGAAAATATTTGGAAACGAAGCAACTGACAAAAGATTAATCTCCGAAATATACAAGCAGCTCATGCAGATCAATATCAAACAATCAACCCAATCCAAAAATGGGCAGAAGACCTAACACACCAGTCAGAATAGCCATCATCAAAAAATCTACAAACAATAAATGCTGGAGAGCGTGTGGAGAAAAGGGAACCCTCTTGCACTGTTGGGAATGTAAATTCATACAGCCACTATGGAGAACAGTATAGAGGTTCCTTAAAAAGATAAAAATAGAACTACTATACAGCTCAGCAATCCCACTACTGGGCCTGTACCCTGAGAAAACCATAATTCAAAAAGTCATGTATCACAATGTTCATTGCAGCACTGTTTACGATAGCCAGGACATGGAAACAACCTAAGTGTCCATCGACAGGTGAATGGATAAAGAAGGTATGGCACATATATACAATGGAATATTACTTAGCCATTAAAAGAAACGAAAATGAGTTATTTGTAGTGAGATGGATGGACCTAGAAACTGTCATACAGAGTGATGTAAGTCTGAAAGAGAAAAACAAATACCATATTCTAACACATGTATATGGAATCTAAAAAAAAGTCTTTCTGAAGAATCCAGGTGCGGAAAGGAATAAAGATACAGATGTAGAGAGTGGACTTGAGGACACGGGGAAGGGGAAGGGTAAGCTGGGATGAATTGAGAGAGTGGCATGGACATATATACACTACCAAATGTAAAATCGATAGCTAGTGGGAAGCAGCCACATAGCACAGGGAGATCAGCTTGGTGCTTTGTGTCCACCCAGAGGGGTGGGATAGGGAGGGTGGGAGGGAGATGCAAGAGGGAGGAGATATGGGATATATGTATATGTTTGTCTGATTCACGTTGTTATACAGCAAAAACTAACACATCATTGTAAAGCAATTATACTCCTGTAAAGATGGTTAAAAACAAAAAAGATTATGCTGGGATATAAACTACTATATGTAAAATATATAAGCAATAAGGATATATTGTACAAAATAGTAAATTATAGCCATTATTCTGTAGTAACTTGTAATGCAGTTCAATCTATTAAAAAAAAAAGAAAGAAAACTGAATCACAATGCTGGGTGAGGGTATTAAGTAGATGTATTTTTGAATTGCTTTTATTTAGATACACTTACATTTGAGGATATTTGATTTTCTTTACTGACCCTTTTTTTTATTTTACAATTACCTTCTTTCTGTCTGTTAATACTTCTGAATTTGACTTCTAGTTTGTAATTAATAAAGCCAAACCAGCTGTCTATACTTTTTCTTCCAATGTTTTATTTTCAATGTGCTAGTGTCTTTATACTTAAAATTCATTTCTTTTAAAGAGCTTACAGCTTCACCTTGCTCTTTTAATCCTGCTAGGCTATCTTTGCTTGTAATTAGAGGTTTTACTTCACTTATATTTAACATAATTCTTGCTACGTTTGGTTTTATGTTTGCCATTATGTTACATACTTTCCATTTTTTCTCTCTTCTTTCTGTCTTCTTTAAAATCAAAGAAATTTTGTTGTTATGCCATTCTACATTTCAACTATCTTGCTTTTTGTTATTTTTAGGGATTTCTTTAGGGAACAAAATAGTCTTAATTTATCAGTCTTTAGCTTGAATTTATACTTACCACTTTATTTATAATGTACGAATCTTACAACAATCATTTCAAATTAAAAATTCTTTTCTTGATATGAAATATTTTACAGACATACTTGTTATAAAGCCTCATAGATTCCCTTAAAATCTCATGTAGTGCAGGTCTGGCATATCTTTTTTAATTGCACTTCACAAATTGTGCTTTTTACAGCCTGCATATAGCAAGTCTATCGGTGCCATTTTTCTAGCAGCATTTGCTGACTTCATGTTTCTTTGTCATATTTTGAAAGTTCTCGTAATATTTCAAACTTTTTTCATGATTTCCATATTTGTTATAGTGGTCTATGATCATTGACCTTTAATGTTAACTATTGAGACTTGTTGAAGGCTCAGATGATCATTAACATTTTTTATCAATAAAGTATTTTTAAATGAAGGTTTGTAAATTAATTTTTAGACATAATGCTATTGCACATATAATAGTCTACATAATAGGCTACAGTGAAGTGTAAACATAACTTTTATATGCACTGGGAAACCAAAAACTGTGTGTAACACATTTTTTGAGGTATTCACTTTAATTTGGTGTTGTCTGGAACCGAACCTGCAATATCTCCAAGGTTTACGTGTACTAGAGACAAATTATTTCTGCTTACATGTGAAAAACCTATACTTCAACTTTCTGTTGAGAACTTTTACTACAAAATTAAATTTACAGAAATAATGTGGAGAGAGTAGAAGCAGATTCCATAAACTCTGCACCCAGTTTCCCTTATATTTAAAATCGTAACATTTGTATGATACACTTGTTGGAATTAAAAACCAGTATTGATTATTTGGTAAAGTCTATGTATTATTCAGATTTTCTTAACATACACTTAATGTCCTTTTTTGGTTCCAGGATCTCAGGCAAAATAGCATACTGAATTTCATCATCATGTATCCTTAGGCAACCCCAGGCTGTAACAGTTGCCCAGATATTTCTTGTTTTCAGTGAACTTGAAAGTCTCAGAATACTGGTCAAATATTTTGTAGAAAGACTCTCAATTATAACTGAATATTTTTCTCATTTTTAGACTGGTGTTATACAAGAAAGACCACTGAGGTAAAAGTGTCATTTTCAACACATCATATCAAGAGAACACAATACCAAGGTAAGTAATGACTGCTGATGTTGATCTTAATCACCTGCCTGAGTTAGTGTTTGTCAGCTTTCTCTACTTTAAAGTTGTTCTTTATCACCATTTTTCAGTACTGTACTATCTGAAAAGAGTTCACTATCTACAGTCCATACCTAAACAGTGGGGAGTTAGGCTTTACCTCTGTCGTACTGGATTATCTATATAAATTATTTGGAATCTTTATTCATGGGATATAGTCTCTCACCCCTGTCCCATTTATTAATTTAATCATCTAATTGTATCAGTATGGATTCATGGATACTTATTTTATACTTTGGTTAGCATCCAATACTATTTTATTGATTGTATGGTTCAAAATATTCCAGTTTTTTGCCATTGAAAACTCTTTCAGTTGGCTTCTGTAATCCTATTTACTTACCCCCGCCCATATTGTGTGTGTTTTGGGAGGAGTTGTTTTGTTTTTTTAGCACTCTCTTACTTTCTGGTGCTACAGGATGATTCGGGAACATCTGGTAGACTTCCTATTCAGTCCTAGAATCAGCCACTTCTCCAGGAGCTCAGTTTCATTTTATTGGAGGATGATATTTGAAACCAAGATATGGGTGCTAGATGTGCTTTTCATTTCTGTAGTATCATTGTTTCTAGGGCATCTTGGCTGATAGAGCAAAGAAATATATGTGTGTGTACTAACCCATAAATATACATATATATATAAATATTTCTCTATACTAAGCTAGAGATGATTCATACTGGTATCTCCAATTCTAGTTCCCTACTGTATGGATCATTGTAGCCTCTCCCCATTGCTTGTGTGTGAACTCCCATTCCAAAAGTGATACAGTGGTATCAAAAATTTTAACCTATGTCCCCATAGGCAAGAAAATTAATCAACTAGAATTTAATTCTTATGAACAGTTTCTTTTGCCTTTATTCTTGCTAGCCTAAGTAACTTTGAAAGTGAATGGAACATGCAGTTTTCTCCCCCACCCACCTCAGTGAGAGTGTTTCATACATTTATAATGTAGTTAAATTGTTTTTGTAATAGTTCACATTCCTTCATGGGACCGCCCAACATCCTAAATGATTTTTGTTTCATACGTAAAGTTCAGTCTTTGTGTTGTAAATTCTATGGATTTTGATGAATTCATAGTGTCATGTATCAACCATTACAGTACCATACAGAATAATTTTACCACTGTAAAAATTTTCCCATGTTTTACATATTCAATCCTATTCATCCCACTCCCAAAACACCTGGAAACTATTGATCATTTGTTGTTTCTGTAGCTGTGCTGTTTCCAGAATGCTATATAATTGGGATCATACAGTAGGTAGATTTTTTAGACTGGCTTATTTTGCTCATCAGTATGCATTTTTAACTCATCAGTGGTTTTGCATGGCTTGATATTTCCATGGCATTCCTTTTTATTGCTGAATAGTATTCCATTGGATAGATTAAAACATTGTTAGTTTATTCATTTCACCTATTGGAGGTCCTCTTAGTTGCTTCCGTTGCTTCTAGTTTTTTGGTGATTCCAAAGTTGCTGTAAACATTTGTTTGCAGGTTTTTGTATGGACATAAGTTTTCATATAAGTTGGGTAAATACCTAGGAGTGATACTGTTTTATCATATGGGAGACTATATTTACCTATTAAGAAACTGCCAAACTGTTTTCCAAAGTGCCTGTACCATTTTACATTCGCAGCAGAAATGAATGAGAATTTTTGTTGCTTCTCATCTATACCAGCTGTTGGTATTATTAGTATTTTGGATTTTAGCCATTCTAATAGATGTGTAGTGATATTTCATTGTTGCTTTAATTTAAAATTTCCTTATGCCATATGTTGTTGAGTATCTTTTTATATGCTTTCTGGCATATGCTGTAAATGTTGTATACATTATGGTGAGATACGTGTTCTGATACTTGGTCCATATTTTTTATTGTGCAATTATTTAAAAATTTTTATTGGAGTATAGTTGATTTACAATGTTGTGTTAGTTTTAGGTGTATAACAAAGTGAATCAGTTATATATGTACATATAACCACTCTTTAGATTCTTTGTCCATAGTTTAATTGGATTGTTTTTATTGTTGAGTTTTGAATTCTCTGTATATTTGTATGTATTTTGCAAATGTTGTCTCTACATAAGTGGCTTCTCTTTCAAGTTTCTTGATACTGTTTTCACAGAGCAGAAGTTTTTAATTTTAATTAAGCTCAAATTGTCATTTTTTCTTTCATGTTTCGTAGTTTGGTGTTGAGTTGAATAATGAAATCTTAGATACAAAATCACACAGATTGTCTCCTATGTTTTCTCCTGAATTTTTTGTTTTAGTTGTATATTAAAATCTATGAACCATTTTGAGTTAATTTTTATAAAAAGTGTAAGGTCAGTGTCTATGTCATTTTATTTTTCCTTTTTGTATCTTTGGGTTTGTGTCTGTTTTTGTTTGTTTTATTTCATTGCATATGGACATCCTTGATCCAGCACCATTTATTGAAAAGTCTATCATTTCTACTTTATATTGTCTTTGTTCCTTTGTCAAAGATCTGTTCACTATGTTTGTATGTCTTTTTTGACATCTCTATTCTGTTCCATTGACCTATGGGTCTATTCTTTCACCAGTACCATAATGTTTTCATGATTTCCTACATAGATAATCATGTCATGTGCAAATGAAGACAGACTTATCTCTTTTCATATCCATATGTGCTATATTTTCTGTTCCTGTTTTATTGCACAAATAGAAAATCCAGTGTGTTATTGAATAGGATTATTCAATAGAGATAATTGCCTACTTTCTGACCTTAAGAGAAAAATGTCCAGTTTCTTACCATTAAGTATACTGTTAACTATAGGTTTTTGTTGACATACTTTATCAAGTTGAGGAAGTTCTTTATTTCTAGTTTGCTGAGAGTTTTAATGAAGAATGAGTGTTGGAATTTGTTAAATGCTTTTTATGCCTGAATTGATAGGATCATATGATTTTTCTTCCTTATCCCATAAAGTGGTGAATTATACTGATTTTTAAATATTGAACCACCCTTACATACCTGGAAGAAATCTCACTTGATTGAGATGTATAATTTTTTTATACATTTTTGGATTGGATTTGCTATTACTATGTGAGGATTTTTGAGGATAAGTTTATGAGAGATACTGGTCTGTAGTACGCTTTTTTTCAATGTCTTTATCAAGTTTCAGTATTTGGAATAATGTTAATCTCACAAAATGAGTTTGGAAGTGGAAACTATTACCTCTGCTTCTGTATTCTGGAAGATAATTATGGCTTTATTTTTGAAGGTTATTAATATTTGACTTTAGGTAATTGATAAAGGTCTAGTCTTATTATGCATTTCTCCTAATCTGAATGCTGGTAGTTAGTGTCTTTCAATGAATAGATCCAAATTAAGTTAATCTGATGTAAGTTACCAAATATGCTGGCATGGAGTTGTTAATAGTAAGTTATTTTTATACTTTTAGTGCCCATGGGATCACTGTTGATAACCCTTCTTTTATTTCTGATAATGGTTATTTGTATTTCCTGTATTTCTTCTTAATTAACCTGGCTGAGTTTATCAATTTTATTGATTTTTTAAGGAAACAGCTTTGATTTTGTTCATTATGCCAATTTTTTTTTTGCTTTTAATTTCGTTGGTTTCTGCTCCAATTTTTGTTTCCTTCTACTTGTTTAGATTTAAATTGCTATTATTTCCCTAGTTTCGTAAAGTATCTTAATTATTGATTTTAGATATTTTTAAAATATATTCATTCAATGCTATAAATTTCCCTCTAAGCATTGCTTTTACTAAATCGCACAAATTTTTATAAGTTGTATATTCATTATACTTCAAAATATTTTTATTTTTCTTAAAATTTCTTATTTAAATGATACATTATAACAAGTATATTGCCTAATTTCCACGTATTTGAGGATTTTGCAACTATCTGTTCTTGATTCAAATTGAATTCAACTTTTACCTGAGAAAAGATTTGATAATCTTTTCTATTCTTTAATATTTCTTTAAAATGAATTTCTATTCTTTTAAGTTTGTTGCAGTGTGTTGTGTGGCCCAAATATGGTCTATCTTGATGAATGTGTGTCTATCTTGATGAAGGCTTTAGAAGAATGTGTGTTCTGCAAGCCTTTTGGAGTATTCTATAAATATCTATTGAATCATTTTTTAAAATGCTGTTCAAGCCAAATACATCCTAAGTAAGTTTATGACTGCTTGATTTATCAATTATTGAAATTGGAGTATTAAAATTTCCAACTCTAACAGTGGATGTGTCTATTTCTCAATGTAGTTCTAGCAGTTTTGCCTCATGAACTTTGAAGTTCTTTTGTTAGGTGCATATGCATTAAGGATTGTTGTGGCTTCTTGGAGAATTAACCCCTTTATCATTATGTAATTTTCATGTTAATCCCCATAATTGTCCTTGTTCTGAAGTCAGGTTTGTCTGAATGTAGTACAGCTACTTCAGCTTTTTTTTTTTTTAACATCTTTATTGGAGTATAACTGTTTTACAATAGTGTGTTAGTTTCTCCTTTACAACAAAGTGAATCAGTTATACATATACATATGTTCCCATATCTCTTCCCTCTTGCGTCACCCTCCCT
>NC_041222.1:54462089-54463013 GCF_002837175.3 Physeter macrocephalus
TTTTATCTTCCAGGTCACTTATCCGTCCTTCTGCCTCAGTTATTCTGCTATTGATCCCATCTAGAGTATTTTTCATTTCATTTATTGTGTTGCTCATCGTTGCATGCTTCCTCTTTATTTCTTCTAGGTCCTTGTTAACTGTTTCTTGCAATTTGTCTATTCTATTTCCAAGATTTTGGATCATCTTTACTATCATTATCCTGAATTCTTTTTCAGGTAGACTGCCTATTTCCACTTCATTTGTTAGGTATGGTGTGTTTTTATCTTGCTCCTTCATCTGCTGATGGTTTTTCTGTCTTCTCATTTTGCTTATCTTACTGTGTTTGGGGTGTCCTTTTTGTAGGCTGCAGGTTCGTAGTTCCCATTGTTTTTGGTGGCTGTCCCCAGTGGCTAAGTTTGGTTCAGTGGGTTGAGTAGGTTTCCTGGTTGGGGGGACTAGTGCCTCTGTTCTGGTGGATGAGGCTGGATCTTGTCTTTCTGGTGGGCAGGTCCACGTCTGGTGGTGTGTTTGGGGATGTTGGTAGCCTTATTATGATTTTAGGCAGCCTCTCTGCTAATGCATGGGGCTGTAAACCTGTCTTTCTGTTTGTTGGGCATAGGGTGTCCAGCACTGTTCATTGCTGGTCCTTGAGTGAAGCTGGGTCTTGGTGTTGAGATGGAGATCTCTGGGAGATTTTTGCCGTTTGATATTGCGTGGAGCTGGGAGGTCTCTTGTGGACCAGTGTCCTGAGGTTGGTTCTCCCACCTCAGAGACACAGCCCTGACACCTGGCTGGAGCGCCAAGAGCCTTTAATCCACACGGCTCAAACTAAAAGGGAGAAAAAATAGAAAGGAAAGAAAAGGAAGGAAGGAAGTAAGGAAGGGAGGAAGGAAGAAAGGAAGGGAGGAAGGAAGAAAGGAAGGAAGAAATGAAGGAAGGAAGAA
>NC_041222.1:54463194-54479661 GCF_002837175.3 Physeter macrocephalus
AAAAAATAAAAAAATAATTATTAAGAAGAAAAATTTCTATTAGAAAAACAAAAAACGGGTCGGTCTAACCCTAGGACAAATGGTGGAAACAAAGCTATACAGACAAAATCTCACACAGTAGCACACACATATACACTCACAAAAAGAAAAAAGGGGAATATAATAGTATATCTTGCTCCCAAAGACCACCTCCTCAACTTTGGATATTTCGCTGTCTATTCAGGTTTTCCACAGATGCAGGGCACTTCAAGTTGATTGTGGAGCTTTAATCCGCTGCTTCTGAGGCTGCTGGGAGAGACCTCCCCCTCTCCTCTTTGTTCGCACAGCTCCTGGGGTTCAGCTTTGGCCTTGGCGCTGCCTCTGCGTGTAGGTCGTCCAAGGGCGTCTGCCCTTCGCTCAGACAGGACGGGGTTAAAGGAGCAGCTGATTCGGGGGCTCTGGCACGGGCCGGGGGGAAGGAGGGAGGGGCACGGATGTGGGGCGAGCCTGCGGCGGCAGAGGCCATGCGATGCTGCACCAGCCCGAGGCGCGCCGTGCGTTCTCCCGGTGAAGCTGTCCCTGGGTCCCGGGACCCTGGCGGTGGCGGGTTGCACAGGCTCCCAGGAGGGGCGGTGTGGAGAGTGACCTGTGCTCGCACACAGGCCTCTTGGTGGCGGCAGCAGCAACCCCAGTGTCCCACACCTGTCTCTGCTGTTCGCGCCGACAGCCGCGGCTAGCGCCCGTTTCTGGAGCTCCTTTACGCGGTGCGCTTAATCCCCTCTCCTCACGCCCCAGGAAGTAAAGAGGCAAGAAAAAGTCTCTTGTCTCTTCGGTAGCTCCGCGCCCGTTTCTGGAGCTCCTTTAAGCGGGGTGCGCTTAAACCCCTCTCCTCGCGCACCAGGAAGCAAAGAGGGAAGAAAAGGTCTCTTGCCTCTTCGGCAGCTCCAGACTTCAACCGGACTCCCTCCCATCGAGCCGGCTAGCCGTGGTGCACTAACCCCTTCAGGCTGTGTTCACGCAACCAACCCCAGTCCCCTCCCTGCGATCCAACCGAAGCCCAAGCCTCAGATCCCAGCCCCCGCCCGCCCTGGCAGGTGAGCAGACGAGCCTCTCGGGCTGGTGAGTGCCGGTCGGCACCGATCCTCTGTGCGGGAATCTCTCCGCTTTGCCCTCCGCACCCTGTTGCTGTGCTCTCCTCCGTGGCTCCGGAGCTCCCCCCTCTGCCACCCGCAGTCTCCGCCTGCGAAGGGGCTTCTAGTGTGTGGGAACCTTTCCTTCTTCACGGCTCCCTCCCACTGGTGCAGGTCCCGTCCCTATTCTTTGTCTCTGTTTATTCTTTTTTCTTTTGCCCTACTCAGGTACGTGGGGAGTTTCTTGCCTTTTGGGAGGTCTGAGGTCTTCTGCCAGCGTTCGGTGGGTGTTCTATAGGAGAAGTTCCACGTGTAGATGTATTTCTGATGTATCTGTGAGGAGGAAGGTGATCTCCGCATCTTACTCTTCCGCCATCTTCTCGCCTCCCCCCTACTTCAGCTTTTGTTTGATTAGTATTAGCATTGTATATCTTTCTCAATTATTTTAATACTTGAGTCTTTATAGAGTACTTAAAATTGAAGTAGGTTCCCTTTAGACAACAGATATAGTTGGGTCTTGATTTTCATGTTCTCTGACAATCTCTGTACTTAGTTTATCTAGATCATTCACACTTAAAGTTATAATTGCTGTAGTTGGATTAATGTCTGCCATGCTTGTAACTGCTTTATCTTTGTTAACTTACTCCTAGTTTATTTTATTTCTATTTTTTCTACTTTCTTTGGTTTTTAATTGAATATTTTATGATTTCATTTGTTTCTTTTTTGAGCATATCAATTATATAGTACTTTTAGCTGTTGATTTAGATTTTGCAATATATATTTTAACTATTTTTAAGTCTGTCTTAAAATAACACAATACTACTTCACATGTCCCTTGTAACATTGCATTATTCATTTCATTTAGTCACATGTTATGAATACCCAATATATTTTTATTACTACCTAAACAGATAGTTATTTTAGATAAATTTAAGAATAGGGAAATAAAATATTAATCTTCATTTATTAATTTTCCAGTGCTATTTTTTTCTCTATGTAGATACAAATTTCTGATCTACATGATTTTCCTTCTCCAGGGGAATTTTAAAAAGAAACCATCTCTTTCTGGACAGGTCTGCTAGCCATGAATATCCTTTTTTGTTTGTTTTTTCCTGAGGAAGGATTTATTTATCTTTCATTTTTGAAAAATAATTTTTCTGGACATAGAGTTCTAAATTGGTGGATGTTTTTATTTCAACACTTTAAATATTTTACTCTACTTTCTTCTTGATTGGTGGTTTTGACATAAAGTTGGTTGCAATTCGTTTCCTCTTTTTCTGTACAGGTAGGGTTGTTTTTGTTACCTGTTCAACTTCTTTCAAGACTTTCCCTTTGTCTTCGGTTTTCTGCAGTTTGATCATGATATGCCTAATGCAGAATTTTTTTGGTACTTATTCTGCGTGATGTTCTTTGTAGCACTGTAGTTTGATGCTTGTTGTTAACTTTGGAAAATACTTGCAGGACATTTGGTCCTGTCCAAAACATCCATAAGACATTTGGACCATGCCAAAAGGTACTTAACATTTAATCATATTTAGACCTGTCCAAACTGTCCATAAGATATTTGGTCTATGTGAAAAGTCCTTGATATTTGGTTCTGTCCAAAACCATTTGGAATGAACCAAAAATGCTCATAGATATTTTAGATAGGACCAAACTTCAGGGACATTTTCACATGGACAAATATCTTATGGACAGTTTGGAAAGGATCAAATGTCTGCTAACCTTAGATAACTCTTTATAGTTATTAGTTCTAGTATTTGTTCTGCTCTATTCTCTCTCTCCTGAAGAGTCATGTTTATGTTAAGCTTTTGAAATGGTCCCTTAGTTTCTGGATGCTCTGTCTGTTGTCTTTCTTTCAGTTTTTCTTTTTGTATTTCAGTTTGGGAAGTTTCTGTTAACGTATCTTCAAGCTCACTCGTTCTTTCCTTGGACATGTCTACTTTATTTATAAATCCATCAAAGGCATTTTTCAAAATTTTTACAATGTTTTTTAAAAAACTAAATTGTTTTAGATTTTTTTGTTTCTTTTAGATTACCTATATATTATTGTACAGTGTACATTTTTTAACATATAAATGATATTTAAATTATATTTGTGATAATAGTTTTATGTCATATTTCAGTCTGGTTCTCATGTTTGCTTTGCCTCATCTTGCCTTTTAGGATGGCTTATAATTGTTTTTGTTCAAAGCTGGACATGATTACTGACTAACAGAGACTGAGCTATAATTAGGCTTTATGTAAATCTAGTTGGGAGTTGGGCTATTTTGTAATGTTAGCTATGAGAGCCAGAGACTTCAAATTCATCTAGCTTTTTTGGTTTTTGTCTCCCCTGTTAACTTTGGACTTCCATAAATACTTATCTTCCAAGTGGATCTTTGTTTCATAGCTCTTTGGTCTGTAGTCCACTGTTATTACACTGGAGTCTTGCTGGTTTGGTGGTAAGGTGTGGGGGTAGGGAAGCATTCTAAAATATTTTGATTAAATTTCATTATTTTAATGAGTCTATGTGTCCTTGGCTGTGACCTTAACAAGTGTTTCTTAGCTTTCCGCTCTCAAGGCTACACTGAGATAGAATGGGAGAAATGCCCTGTCCCCAGGTGGACTAAGGCTCTGGAGATTACGCTTTTTTTATGAAGAAGGTGCTTGGAGTATATTTCACAAGTACTGTTAGTCCCCTTCCTGTATCAGAGCCATAAGGGAATCTTTCTTGAATTGTTACCATGATAATCTTTGCTTTGTAGTGGAGAAAGGTCAGTATGCTGATGACTTTCCTCCCTGGTACTCACCAGTTACCTTATACTAACTTAGAGTTTTCTAGTGCTTCTAGGGATTTTCAGATTTTCCTGTTCCCCTTCAAATCTTGGCAAGCCCTGCAGACGTGCACCATGGGGGGCAGTAGTCTATCAAGTCTCCAGGTCTACATTATTGTTTCTCATGAGACCTTGGGGAAAAATAATAATAAGGTGCAGATTAACTTTGTAGTCAAGGTTTCCAGTGACTTTAAAATGTCATACTAGTTCTAAGATTAAAAAAAAAATTCATCTGTTTCTTCTTACTATCTTCCATGATGGACTCCTATTCATGTTCTGACAAAGGTGAATCTGTTTGTATGCCTAATCTCCACAGAGATGTTTATCAACCTTTGGAATTCAGTTAGCATGCTTACTTTGTGACCTCAGATATCTGTTGGGCTCAAAACCAACGATTTAATAGACTAGCTTATTTTATTACTAGAATGGAAGACATTGTCTTGCAGCTTTTTATCCCCGAGGGATCAGGTGTTCCTGAATTTATATTTAAATAATACACTTTCCCATATTTTGACTTCTGTTTGTTTTTATTTTCCTTGTTTCTGCACATAATCATATCCAAAATCAATGTATTGTATTAACTTATACAATCAGTTTGTACTAATTAGAAAATACCCTCAGTATATGTCTTCTAGAAGTCCTCAACTACTCATAGAATAATTATTTTAGTATTACATTTTCAAGTCCCTTTAGAATTCTTTACTTTATCCTCCCTTTGGCAGATTCTGGACGTATGTTTATTTATTTTAGAGAAAGTGTCCCAGGAATTGTGTTAAATGCTATGAACATTTAACAAAATAGCATAAAATCCTTTTTCTCAAGGGGGGGTCTCAAATAAGTATAGGAGATAGTTTCAAAACATTTTAACATATGTTAGAAGAGTGGCATGGGCTAAGGAGCCCTATTTCTGTTTGAGGACATAAGGGAGCCCTAGACTGAAGAGATGATGCCTGAGCTCAGTTATGCTAGCATCTCTCAAGGGTTAGAATTCCAAAACTTTAAATTTTTTAATTTATACTACAATCTCTGTCTAGAATACAAGGTATACTTATTTGGATAATGGTTATTGGTTTATTTCATGTCCAATGTTATTAATCTTTATTAAAAACAATCATCCTACCCTTAAAGATTAGTACATTATTCTTGTTGAACATAAATGCAAATACTTAGTTTGATAATCACCATTCCAACTACCTGCAAAACATCTGATACGGTCATGAAACAGTATTGAAAGCAGTATCAATAAGCATTTGATTTGTTTGAAATTAATAATAAACAGTTATTTGCTAATTATTAAACTACAATTTAATAAGTCATAACATATGATACACCATTCTCACAGCCATTTCTAATCTTGACCTACAGCCTTGGTTTAATCCAAACTCCTTGGTTCTACCATATTACCTAATACACTACAGCAGTGACAGCTGTTATTTTTCTCTGTATTGGAGATGAAACAATCACTTTGAGCCAGACAGGCTGTCACTTCTCATTATTCTTGGTTAGCATGATATGCCATACAAAATTAACCAACATGTTATAGGAAATATCATAAGTGGTTTCATGGTAATAATCAATATAAATCTGGCATTTGATTCTGGAATCAATTACTGCCAAAGACATCTTAGACCCAGACTTCCAGCAAGGGAATCTGCTGAACTATAGTGAGTAACTGTAAATAAAGAATGATAAGGCTTATACTCTAGAGATGTCATAAAATCCTATGGTTATGTGCCTCAGAGTTTAAATCAATATGACTTTAAAAAAGAGTAGAAATGTCAGGAATGTTCACACTTAACCATAAATGATGAAAATGTGAAAATGTGTTTGTAGTAACAACTCAGGGAAATCTAAAACTGCTTGTGTAGAAGAAAAATAAATAATGCAGTCTAGTCTGTGCTAGTCTTTTCTATTCTCTTAACAGTGTCTTTCTCAAGCAAAACAAAAAAAAAATTAAAGTTAAATTTATCCAATTTTATTTTATTGATGGATTATACTGTAATGTTTTATGTAAGACATCTAATACTAGATAATCTATAGATAATTACATTATCTGGTAAATAATAGATTATGTAAGCTACCCAAGGTCATAAAGATTTCTCCTTATTTTTTCTTCTAGAACATTTATAGTTAAGTTTTCACATGTATGCCTGAAATCTATTTGATTTATATTTTGTATTTGGCTCAAGTTGTGGATTGAAACTTACATTGTTATTTTCTGTATAGATTGAAACTTAGATTCCTTTTTCAGAATAGATTTACAATTTTTCTATCTCCATTTGGTATTAAAAAGAAAAAACCTTCTTGCTTTCTCCATTGAATAGCCTTTATGCCATGTCAAATATTAATTGACAAAAATGGACGTGTAGAACTACTTCTCAGCTTCTTATTCCTTTCTACTGATATATTTGCCTATCTTGATGCTACCACCAAACTATCTTGATTTATAGCTTTATAATATGATGTGAAGTGAGCTAGTATAGTCATATAATTTTCTTCTTCTTTTAAAAGTTGATTTGGGCTCTTATACAAATCCTTAGACTCCATGACTCTCTTCTAACATGGCCCAAGATAACTATTCAAACAAGACCATAGCAACAAAGTGTAGAGGCAGATGCACCAGCTTCACAGAAGATCATCTGAAAATCCTCACTGACACATTTAACAAAACCCCTTACATAGGTTTTGCTACCAGACAAAGACTTGCTTTAGAAACCAACACCAAAGAGTTTACAATCCAGTATTGCTTTCAGAATCGAAGAACTAGGCATGGATTCCAGAAAAAATCAGAACCTGAGGAGCACTTAGAATCAAGCCAAGACCGAGATCACACTGAAGAGAAGATTCAAAGTAGAAATGACAGACAGCCTCGCATGAAGTACACTTGCTCCCAATTACACACCCTCAACAAGACATTTATAGGCAACAGTTATCCTGGGAGAGATTCCATAGAGAAACTTGCAAAAGAAATTGTGGTCTCAGAGTCAAGAGTTAAAGTTTGGTTTCAAACTCACAGATCTAGTTGCTGTATCCAAAGGAAAAAAGAAGCTAATGAGGGCTTAGAACAAAGACAAAACCAGGGACAAGATCTCTGAGATGAGAGCCTTGAAGGTATAGAAAGTACGTAGAATGGCACCAGTCTCATTAGAGACAACTATCTTATTTCTCTGGAGTCAGAACAGGGTGAAAAGGGAGACAGATTCAGTGTATTTTATGTCATCAGCCTGGGATCCAAATTTTTCAGTCTTCCTGGGAACATACCCTGCTAAACATACCTTCAGCTTCTCCAGAGGCAGAGCCTTCTGGAGATGGTAAAAAGGCCTTCAGGAGGCAGAGACAGAGGCAGATTAAAAGCACCACACAACCCTACTGACTGAGCCTGGCTTCAGAGTTCAGCAGATCTTGAGGACGATGAAAATAAATGTATTAATATCAGTTTTCAGTCATCATAGTAATGACTGATTCAGACAAAAATCATCAATACATGTGTGGTATTGTGACGTTTGATAAGAAATAAATATTAGTCTTCATCTTTTCTGGTACAGAACTCCTAAAGCCCTTGGGATTTTCTGTGATAAGAGCAGTAAATGTGTTTTTTGTTATGTGTAAAAAAAAAAAGGGTTCAAGGTCCTCACACACACACACTCACATATATATGTTAGAATCAACTAGTCATTTGGTTAAAAAAACAAGCCTACTGAGATTTTGACTGGAATTGCATTGAATGTGTAGTTAAACCTGTACATAAATTTAGGAAGAATTGGCATGTAAATGATAGTGAATTTTTTGATTGATGAAAATTTCTCTTAGCAATTTTTTTGTTGCTTTCAGTATACAAGTCTTTATACATCTTTAGCTTATACTTAAGTATTTCAGATTTTGATGACATTTTAAGTTTTCCCTTTGTAATTATTTTATATAGAAAATAATTGATGTGTATATATTGATCTTTTATTGTGCAACCTTGCTAAATTTATTGTTTATAGTAACATTCTTGTAGGATTTGTTATGTTTTCTACATAGATGATCTTGGGTTCTATGAATAACATTTATGTCTTCCTTTCAAATCTGGACATTTTTATTTCTCTAATTTTCCCCATTTCATTGAATGGAACCTACAAGACATTGTTGAAGAGAAATGATGAACATGGACATTCTTGTCTTGTACCTGATATCAGGGGAATTCCTTTAGTATTTCTCCATCAGGTATGACACCAGCTGTAGGGTTATTTGTAAATGTACTTTTATCACATTGATGGGGTTCCCTTCTATTTTGCGTTTTTTCTGATTTTTATCAGGAATGGATGTGGAATTTCACCAAATGCCTTTTCATCAGTTAGTATGTGTTTCTTTTCTAGTTTGTTAATATGGTGAAATGCATTAGACAATTTGGAAAGTCAATTCAACCTTATATTTCTGGGAGAAACAAAACTTAGACACGATGTATTGTTGATTACAGTTTGGTAAAACTTTGTTTAGAATTTTTACTTATATGTTCATGTTCATTTGGGACATTGGTCTGTAGTTTTATTTTAATGTCTTTCTCTGATATTGGTACAAAAGTGATGTGAATTTCATAGAATGAACTAGAAATTATTTCCTTACCTCTAATATTCAGGGAGATTCTCTGTAGATTTATTAGTGTTTCTCCCTTACATGTTTAGAAAAATTCTCCAGTGAAGCCATCAAGGCCTCAAAGAATTCTGTTGGAAGCTTTATTTTGTTCTGTTTATAAGAAATATGATGTATTCAATAGTACTGAGCAATTCCTATTTCTTCTTGAATGAGCTTTGATGCTCTGTGTCTTTTAAGAAATATATCTAGATTGTCAAACTTATTTGAATAGTTTGCATTATACCCTCTTAATATACTTTTAATATATATAGAGTTTGTAGTGATGTCATTTGTCTCATCATGACATTCTAATTGGTGTCTTTATATCCTTTTTTTGAATTATGGATTTAATTGATCTCCTGAAAAAAAAATTTGTATAATTTAATTTATATATTTTTTGTTTTCTTTTTCTTCAATTTCTGCTCTGATCTTTCATTTTTTCCTGCTTACATTGTTTTGTTTATTTTTTAAATTCTCAAGCTAGAGGCTTAGGTCACTGATTTAAGATCACTGTTCCTTTCTGAAACAGGGCTTATTGTTACAAATTATCTTCTAATAACTACCTTAGTAACATTTCACACATTTCAATATATTGTTTTTAGTTTCATTCTACTCAAAAATAATTTCCAGTTTCTTTTTTTAATACATCTTTATTGGAATATAATTGCTGTACAATGTTGTGTTAGTTTTTGCTGTACCACAAAGTGAATCAGCTATATGCATACATGTATCCCCATATCCCCTTCCTCTTGAGCCTCCCTCCCACCCTCCTTATCCCACTCCTCTAGGTTGTCACAAAGCATACAGCTGATCCTCCTGTGCTTTGCAGCAGCTTCCCATTAGCTATCTATTTTACATTTGGTAGTGTATATATGTCAATGCTACTCTTTCACTGTGTCCTCAAGTCCATTCTCAACGTCTGCATCTTTATTACTGCCTTACCACTAGGTTCTTCTGTACCATTTTTCTAGATTCCATATATATGCTTTAGCATATGGTATTTGTTTTTCTCTTTCTGACTTACTTCACTCTGTATGACAGATTCTGGGTTCATCCACCTCACTACAGGTAACTCAATTTCATTCCTTTTTATGGCTGAGTAATATTTTATTGTTTTAAACTTCTTCTATGATCCATATGTCACTTAGAATTGTATTACGTTTTCAAATATTTAGAAATATCCCAAATAGTTTTCTGATATTGATTACTTAAAGTTTAATCTTATTGTGGAAAATAAGGTGTACATAATTTTAATCCTTTTATATATATTAAGACGTATTTTCTGCTGGTGTTGGGTTTGAGGTAGAGTGTGCAATAAATGTCAGTTGCACCAAGTTGGTTTCAAGTGTTGTTCAAGACTTCTATATATCCCTTACTGATATTTTTTCTAATCTATCAACTATTGAGTTTTTTTTTAATCCCTGAGTATACTTGTAGAATTACCTATTTTTCTTTGCAGATATATCAGTTCTGTTTCATTTATTTTGAAGCTCAGTTATTATGTACATAATAATTGTAGACTTATATATATCCCCACATATAAATTGTTGCCTTAGTCAATGAGTAAATTTTATCCTTGGTAATAGTATTTGCTCTAAAACCTATTTTGTCTAATGTTAATATAGCCTCCTTAGATTTTAATTTAGTGTTAGCATGACAAACCTTTTTACATAAAAAAAAATCTATCAATGACTTTAATGAGAGTTTCTCTTAATGAGTATAGAGATGATCTTGCTTTTATGTTTATTATCAAAGTCTTTGCTTTAAATGGGGTGTTTTATACCTTTATATTTAATGTTATCATTGAAATAGTTGGATTTAAATCTATGTTCTTGCTATTTGGTTTTCACTTGTCAAATCTCTTCTTTCTTTCCTTTTCCCTCTCCTTCTGACTTCTTTTCTATAAATTGCTTAATTTTTATATTTTCATTTCCTTTCCTTTTTGACTTACTAGCAATTATCTCTAATACTTTATTGTGATACTTTGGTGGTTGCTTCAGGTTTTGCCATATATCTTCAACTTACCACAGTCTGCCTTCATATGATATACTTCATCCATAGAACAATAAACTTCTTGCTGGCTTTTTGTTATTATAGTCATTCATTACATTTCTACATCTATAATAAATCATACAATTCATTATCTTTTTTCCTGTTAAATCTTTGATTATATTTTAAAGAAATTTCAATAATATGGAAAAAAAACTCCAAATTTACTCAATATTTGTGATGTTCTTCATTCCTTTTCCTTGTCCCACATTTCTATTTGGTATCATTTTCCTTTGGCTTAATGACTTGCTTTATCATTTCTTTTAGTGCAGTATGGCTGAGGATGGACATTTTCAGATTTTGTGTGTCTAAAAAAATTATTTCTCCTTACATTATTTTTGAAAGATATTTCTTGCTTAATAAAGATCTCTAGGTTGACATATATTTAGGGTTTGAATGCATTGCTTCACTATCTTCTATGAAAAACCCACTGTATTTCTTACATTAACATATAGAAGATTTAAGTTGTCTTTTTGTTTATGGGCTTATTTTAAGATTTTCTCTCTTTTTAAAAATATACAATACAGTATTACTGTTAACTTCTATTTATTATAGTCACCATGTCGTACATTACATTCCCATGACTTATTTAGATTTTAAGTGGAAGTTTGTACCTTTTGACTTATTCACCCATTTGGCCCACTCCCCACCCTCCTGTTTCTGGAAACCACCAATCTGTTTTCTCTTGCTATGAGATCATTTTATTTTGTTTGTTTTAGATATTACATATACATGAGATCATATGTTATTTATTGTTCTCCCTGATTTCTTTCACTCAGCATAATGCTCTCAAGGTCCATCCATGTTGTCAAAAATGGCAAGATTTCATTCTTTTTTATGGCTAGATAATCCATTGTACAGCACATTTTTTTATTTCTTTATTAATGGAAAGTTAAGTTTTTCCCATATCTTGTATATTGTAAATAATTCTGCAGTGAACATGGGAGTGCATATATGTTTTCAAGTTAGTGGTTTTTTTTCTTCAGATAAATACCCCAAAATGGAATTGCTAGATCATATGGTAGTTCTATTTCTAACTTTTGGGAAACCTCTATACTGTTTCCCATTGTAGCTGCACCAATATACATTGCCACCAACAGTGCGCTCGTGTTCCCTTTTCTCCACGTCCCCACCAACAGTTATCTCCTGTCTTTTTGATAATAGCCATCCTGACATGTGTGAGGTGATATCTCATTGTGGTTTTGATTTGCATTTTCCTAATGATTAGTGATACTGGGCACCTATTCATGTACCTTTTGGGCATCTGTATGTCTTCTTTGGAAAAATAACTATTCAGATATTTTGCCCTTTTTTAATTGGATAGATTTTTTCTTCATTTTTTTGTTTGTTTTTGCTATTGAGTTGTATTAGTTTTTTCATATTTTGCATATTAACCCCTTATCAGATATATGATTTACAAATATTTTCTCCCATTCAGTATGATGTCTTTTCATTTTTGTTGATGGTTTCCTTTGCTGTGAGGATTTTTAGTAGGATGTAGTTCCACTTGTTTATTTTTACATTTGTTGCCTTTGCTTTTGATGTGAGTTCCAAAAAATCATTGCCGAGAATGATGTCAATTTGCTTATTGCCTGTTTTTCTTCTAGAAGTTTTATAGTTTCAGGTCTTGTGTTCAACTCTTTAATACATTTTGAATTAATTTTTGTGCATTGTTAATTTTGTACATTTTTTGTTAATTTTGTATAAGATAGTCCAGTATTTTTTTTTGTTAATGTGGCTGTCCACTTTTCCCAACACCATTTATTAAAGAGACCGTACTTAGCCCATTGCATATTCTTGGCTCCTTTGTTGTAAATTAATTGACCATATAAGTGTGGGTTTGTTTCTGAACTCTATTCTGTTCCATTGGTTTATTTGTCTGTTTTTATGCCAATACCATACTGTTTTAATTACTGTATCTTGTGATACAGTTTTAAGTCAGGGAGGATGATGCCTCTAGCTTTGTTTCTTCTAAGTTTGCTCTGGATATTATGGGTCTTTTATGGTCCTATGTAAATTCTTGAATTGTTTGTTTTATTTCTGTAAAAATGCCATTGGAATTTTGATAGGGATTTCATTGACTCTGTAAATTGTTTTGGGTAGTATGGATATTTTAACAATATTAATTTTCTAATCCATGAGTGAAGAATATCTTTCCATTCATTTTTGTCTTCTTCAGTTTCTTTCAACAATATCTTATAGTCTTAAATACAACATACTGAAACTTATGGGATGCAGCAAAAGCAGTTCTAAGAGGAATGTTCATAGAGGTAAATGCCTATCTCAGGAAGCAAGAAAAAATCTCAAACATCCTGACTTTACACCTCAAGGAACTAGAAAAAGAAAAACAAATGAGGCCCAAGTTAGTAAAAGGAAGGAAATAACAAAGATCAGAGCAGAAATAAACTGAAACCAAAAAGACAATAGAAAAGATCAATGAAACCAAGAGCTGGTTTTTTGAAAAGATAAACAGAATCGACAAACTTTAGCTAGACTCACCAAGAAAAACAGAGAGAGGACTCAAATAAATAAAATCAGAAATGAAAGAGGGGACATTACAACATATACCACAGAAATACAAAGGATCATAAGGGTCTACTGTGAACGATTATACACCAACTAGTTGGACAACCTAGAAGAAATGGATAAACACTTAGAAACATACAACCTTCCAAGATTCCTCTTCTGTGAATCAAGATGGCAGAATACAAGGACATGGAACTCACCTCCTCCTACAAATACATGAAAAATACATCTACATGTGGAACAATTCTCACACTATACCTACTGAACACTGGCAGAAGATCTCATACAACCAAAGCTGCAAGAAAGACCACCACATAATCATGTAGGATGAAAGAAAAATAAAAAGGAATCTGATGGGACCTGTGCTCCTAGGAGGGAGCTGTGAAAGAGGAAATGTTCCCTAACCCTGGGAACCTCCTTCAATGGCTGAAGGATCAGCTTGGACAGATAGGGAGCTCCAGAGGCTCAGAGGAGAATGCAGCATCTGGCTTGTGGCAGGCAGAACAGAAAGAGACCAGCACAGTTTCTACTGGCCACCTCACTGCAGTCCCCAGCTCGAGACATGTGTGTGCTTCAACAGACAGATCTGGGGGGTGGACTGGGGCTGGCTGCATGAAGATAGCCTGAAGGGGCTGGAGTGTGGTCTGAGCTGCAAACAGGGAAGAACCCAGGTCCACCATGGAAGCCCCATTGTGAACACAAGCATGAAGGGATCGGTAGGGTCCTGCAATAGTAACCTCATTCTCAAAGTGCTCACAGTAGGCCCAACTCTGACTCTATGAGCTCAGGTTGCCCACATGCAGAGAAGGGGCCGAAATCTGAGCCAATCCCCAGGGTCCGTGGGATTTTGGAAACAGGACTGAAATCTGAGCCATGCCCTGGTGGCTTTGAAGGATTTACACCACAGGCACCTTGTAAGCTCAATGTCTGTGTGATGTCTGAGCAGATTACTGGTGCTCCTTTGGCTGGGACTGGGACAGGTCCAGCATTAGCAGCTGTGGACCTTGCATGTGGAGGCGGGGCTGGAGTCTGGGCTGACTCCATAGCTCCCATGGTGGGTCCAGGTGTGCAACTACAGTGGTCCCAATGCCTGACTTCATCAGCAGATCTGTGTGGTGGCTTTGGGAGCACAGTGACTGACTGACATACAGGATGATTGCATGCATTCCCACAGCTGAGGCAGAGCTGAGGACAGTGCCAGTAATAGTGTACTTTGTGAGCACACACAATGGATGATGGGCAACAACACAGAGTGCACTTCCCAGTGGAAAGCTCCTGTGGGGGAATACTCAGTGGCTCTTCTCCCAGCAGAAGTGCTCCAGTCCCACCTAACTCACACTGCAACTCAGGAACTGGTCTGGGGGTTTCTACTCCAACAACTGGGGAGCAGACCCTGACCTCAACAGGGATGTGACAACCACAGAGCAAAGAGGAGGTCACACTCAACATCCATTGCAGGCTCTGGTCACCACAATAATCACAACCCCTATTGAGGGGATAGCACTATCCCTATTTATCTTTACAACCCTCACAGCCCTAAATTTACACTTCACTCTAGCCAACATAGTTGGGTAATGTCGACTTCTAATAGTCGTAGGTCTCCTGGTTTTAAGTCCGATGTTGGGATTATGTAAGAGTCAAAGGACAGGTCTTCGTAGTCGGTATATTCGTAGCTTCAATATCATTGGTGACCTATTGTCTTTACAGTAAGAGAGGGGCTGTTGATTTCGTCTATTATGTAGAGGATTCGTAGGGATGGTAGGGCGATTAGGATTAGAATGATAGCGGGGAGAACGGTTCAAATGGTCTCTACTTCTTGGGCGTCTATTGTGTTGATATGTGTTAGTTTGGTTGTTAGTATTAGGGTGATAATGTAGAGGACTAGAGAGCTAATTAGGAAAACAATTATTAGGGTGTGATCATGAAAGTGTAAGAGTTCCTCTATAATGGGAGAGGTTGCGTCTTGGAAACCTAGTTGAAGGGGGTATGCCATGGAGATATACAGGGTTTTCACTTGTAATTTAACTTTGACAAAGTTATGTAAGGTTTTACTAATATCTCGTTTATGAAGAGAGACATAAAGGTTATGATGTTGGCTTGAAACCAGCTAGAGAAGGTTCGAGTCCTTCCTTTCTTGATCATTTTGGATTGATGTATACAGGTTCTTCGAATGTGTGATATGGTGGAGGGCACCCATTTAGTCATTCGAGGTTAGTAGAGGTAAGATGTATTGATGTTACTTCTCGTTTGGATGCGAAGGCTTCTCAGATAATGAAGATTATCAGTATAACTGCTGTTAGTGAGATGAATGAGCCTATTGATGAGACTGTGTTTCATGTTGTATAGGCGTCTGGATAGTCCGAGTATCGTCGAGGCATGCCTGATAGGCCTAGGAAATGTTGAGGGAAGAATGTCAGGTTTACGCCTACAAATATGATGAGGAAATGGATTTTTGCTCATGTGGGGTCAAGTGTATATCCTGAGAATAATGGGAATCAGTGAACGAAACCTCCTATGATGGCAAAAACAGCTCCTATTGAAAGAACGTAGTGGAAGTGGGCGACTACATAGTATGTATCGTGAAGGACGATATCTAGTGAAGAGTTGGCTAGGACAATACCAGTCAAGCCACCTACTGTAAAGAGAAAAATGAAGCCTAAGGCTCATATTAGGGCGGGAGATCATTTAATGTTACCTCCATGAAGGGTTGCCAGTCAGCTGAAGATTTTTACTCCTGTAGGGATGGCAATGATTATAGTTGCGGATGTAAAGTATGCTCGTGTGACAACATCCATACCTACAGTGAATATGTGGTGGGCTCATACGATAAAGCCTAAGAATCCAATAGAGATTATAGCCCAGACTATTCCCATATATCCAAAGGGCTCTTTTTTCCCGGAATAATAAGTTACGATGTGGGAGATTATTCCGAAGCCAGGTAGGATTAGAATATAGACCTCAGGGTGACCGAAGAATCAGAATAAGTGTTGATACAAAACAGGGTCTCCTCCTCCTGCCGGGTCAAAGAAAGTTGTATTTAGGTTTCGGTCGGTTAATAGTATGGTGATTCCAGCTGCTAAGACTGGTAGGGATAGGAGGAGCAATACAGCCGTGACTAAGATAGATCATACAAAGAGAGGTGTTTGGTATTGAGTTATGGCTGGGGGTTTTATGTTGATAATGGTTGTAATAAAGTTGATGGCTCCGAGGATTGAGGAGACACCAGCTAGGTGTAGGGAAAAGATGGTAAGGTCTACGGATGCTCCTGCGTGTGCTAAATTTCCGGATAGAGGGGGGTAAACAGTTCAGCCTATACCTGCGCCGGCTTCGACTATTGAAGAAGCTATTAGTAG
>NC_041222.1:54480765-54481532 GCF_002837175.3 Physeter macrocephalus
ATGATACTTGCTTAGGGCTTTGAAGGCTCTTGGTCTGAGTGTAACCTAAACTCCTATAGTAGGATGGAGAGTATTGGTGTAAGGGGTAGGAGTATTGTTGATATTACAATTGCTGTTGGTAGGAGGGTTATTCGTTTTGTGGGGTAGAACTGTCACTTTATTTTTATGTTATTTGTGGAGGGGAATAGGGTTAGTGCTGTTGAGTAGGTGAGGCGTATGTAGAAGTAGGGGTTGAGTAGTGCTGTGATGGCTGTGAAGGTTGGTATGATGAGGGTTTCGTTTTTTGTTAACTCTTGAATAATTATTCATTTGGGTATAAAGCCTGAAAGTGGTGGGAGGCCTCCTATGGAAAGTAGGGTAAGTATGGTAAGGGTTGTGGTAATGGGTGTTTTGTTTCATGTCTGGGATAGAGATAGTGTGGTTGTGGTTGAGTTTTGGATGAATAGTATGAATATGGTGAAGGTTATTGTGATATAAATTAGTAGGTTTAGCAGGGTTATGGTTGGATTGTAGAGCAGGATTGTGGTTATTCACCCTATGTGGGCGATTGATGAGTAGGCCATGATTTTTCGGAGTTGAGTTTGGTTTAGTCCTCCTCAACCCCCGATAAGAATAGAGAGTAGGGATATAGTTAGTATTAGGTTTATATTAATTGAGGGTGAAATTTGGTAGAGAATGGACAGAGGTGCGATTTTTTGTCATGTGAGTAGGATTAGGCCTGTGGATAAGGGGACGCCTTGTGTGACTTCGGGTACTCAGAAGTGGAA
>NC_041222.1:54481750-54482374 GCF_002837175.3 Physeter macrocephalus
TATATTTATTATGATGATGTTGGCATATTCTGCTAGGAAGAAGAGGGCAAAGGGGCCTGCTGCATATTCTACGTTGAAGCCAGAGACCAGCTCTGATTCTCCTTCTGTGAGGTCAAAGGGGGCTCGGTTAGTTTCTGCAAGGGTAGAGATAAATCATATTATGGTTAGTGGTCATAGGGGGAAGAGTAATCAGAGTTGTTCTTGGGTTGTGGCTAGTGCTGATAGGGTGAAGGAGCTGCTTATTAATAAAACTGATAGGAGGATAATGGCTAGTGTTACTTCGTATGAGATTGTTTGTGCTACCGCTCGGAGGGCTCCGATTAGTGCATATTTTGAGTTGGAGGCTCAGCCGGACCATAGGATGGAATAAACAGTTAGGCTGGATATTGCTAGTATAAATAGGATTCCTAGGTGTATATTGATAAGGGGATATGGTATGGGTAGGGGGCTTCATATCGTGAGGGCTAGGGTTAGGGCTAGTATAGGTGCGATGATGAATATGGTGGTGGAGGATGTGGCTGGACGTAGGGGTTCTTTGGTGAATAGCTTAATTGCGTCAGCGAAGGGTTGGAGTAGTCCATGTGGGCCGACAATGTTTGGTCCTTTTCGGAGCTGTATATACCC
>NC_041222.1:54482995-54500289 GCF_002837175.3 Physeter macrocephalus
ATGCAATTACCGGACTCTGCCACCACAACAATGCCCTGGTCTTGGGCAGGACTAGTTTGCGCTTGTTTGTTTAATTAAGATTAGATGATTAGTTGTTTGAAGGCGCGTGTGTAAAGTTGGCCTTATTTCTCTTGTCCTTTCGTACTGGGAGAAATGCGCAACAGATAGAAACCGACCTGGATTGCTCCGGTCTGAACTCAGATCACGTAGGACTTTAATCGTTGAACAAACGAACCCTTAATAGCGGCTGCACCATTAGGATGTCCTGATCCAACATCGAGGTCGTAAACCCTATTGTCGATATGGACTCTAGAATAGGATTGCGCTGTTATCCCTAGGGTAACTTGTTCCGTTGATCAAAGCTTTGGATCAATAAGTGATGTTATGCTTTGGCTGGTAGGCCTAGGCTTTAATCACTCGGAGGGGTTTTTGTGCTCCGAGGTCACCCCAACCGAAATTGTCAACCCATATAAGTTTTTTTTATCCCTTGGTGGTTTGAGGTTGTGGGTTATTGGGTTGATTAATTGAAGCTCCATAGGGTCTTCTCGTCTTGTTTTGTTATTCCCGCCTCTTCACGGGAAGGTCAATTTCACTGATTAAAAGTAAGAGACAGTAAAACCTTCGTGTGGCCGTTCATACAAGTCCTTATTTAGAGAACAAGTGATTATGCTACCTTTGCACGGTCAGGATACCGCGGCCGTTTAACTATCAGTCACTGGGGGGGGGGGGGGGGGGAGTGTGGGTTAGATCTAGTTCAAGATATACACGAGCTGTGGAATCTTTTAGGTGTAAACTAGATGCTTTATTTAAGCTATGTCTTGTTTTATCCAAGCACACCTTCCAGTATGCTTACCTTGTTACGACTTGTCTCCTCTTGTGGAGGCGCTCGGCAGAAATTAGTGGATTGGAGCTTCCTTGTTACGACTTGTCTCCTCTTGTGGGGGCGCTCGGCATAAATTAGTGGATTGGGGCTTCGCTGTGATACTTGAGGAGGGTGACGGGCGGTGTGTGCGTGCTTCATGGCCTTATTCAATTAAGCACTCTGTTCTTAATTTACTGCTAAATCCTCCTTTGGTTTTTAGGTTTCATAAAAACTTTCGTGGGGTATAGGGTGTTCTATGGTGTAGAAAATGTAGCCCATTTCTTCCCATCCCATGGGTTACACCTTGACCTAACGTTTTTACGTAGGATAGTTATGCTTACTTTCATTCCTTTTTAGGGTTTGCTGAAGATGGCGGTATATAGACTGAAGTAGCAAGGGTTGGTGAGGTTGATCGGGGTTTATCGGTTATAGAACAGGCTCCTCTAGGGGGGTATGAAGCACCGCCAAGTCCTTTGAGTTTTAGGCTGTTGCTAGTAGTACTCTGGCGAATAGTCTTGTTTTATGACTACCTGGGTTTACGGCTAAGCATAGTGGGGTATCTAATCCCAGTTTGGGCCTTAGCTGTCATGCAGTAGATTGTATTAAAGTCACTTTCATGGTTTAGCTTAGTTTTAACTATGGCTTTTTACGGTTTAGTCAAGGCTTGACTTTATTTTGTATAACTCTTTAACACTCCTTACGCCGTATGCCTATTAGCTTGGGTCAATCGTATGACCGCGGTGGCTGGCACGAAATTTACCAACCCTAATCAACATGACTTAGTCAAACTTTCGTTCATGGCTTAATTTTTATCACTGCTGTGTCCCGTGGGGGTGTGGCTAAGCAAGGTGTTGTGAGCTGCTAGTGAAGCGTGCTTGATACCAGCTCCTTTTGATCTTTGTGACTTGGAGGGCATTTTCACTGGGATGTAGATGCTTGCATGTGTAAATCTGTTGGGAGCTAATAGGAAGGCTGGGACCAAACCTTTGTGTTGGTGGGACTAGCGGGTCCGTCTAGACATCTTCAGTGTCTTGCTTTATTAAAAACTTAAGCTACACTAACCCAATTATATACGAAAAAATGTTCGTACAATTGTGCCATAAGGCTTGTGTCGGATTTAGTATTGATTTTTTGAAAAATTGTCTTGTAAATCTAGGGGGCAAGCTGTCAAGGAGGGTGGTGAGTATCTAAGAAAGGGGTTAGTATTAAATGGGGGGGGGGAGAGAAAGCTCCCCACGAGACAGAGGATTTCGACCCCAGGGGGGGAATAGTAAGATCTATGTCCTGTAACCATTAATTAATTATGTCTAGTAACCATTAATTCAAAAACTGACTAGCAGGACGTGTCCAATCAAAAATACACACAGGTCCGGCTAAGACCAGCTTCGCCTGCGACGGGGCCGCCCCGTCGGCCATAGGGGAGCCGATGCAAATTCCCCCCCCAAAAAAAAAACGACCAGATGCCTATAACTCCCCCCGTGAGTGATTAATAGGGTGGAGGCTCCTGCTCTCAGGTCCAAGCCGAGGCCTTGGAAAAAGCTGGAACTAGCGCAGGTGCCTCGAGTTATGACCCTGAGAATGGCAACTAGAGGCCTTGGAAAGACCACGGAGTAGCACGGCTTCCGAGAAATGGGCTTGAGATACAATAATAGTGAATCCCTGCCGAGCGGGTTGCTGGTTTCACGCGGCATGGTAGTTAAGCTCGTGATCTAATCCGAGACTTCATAATTTCAAAGGACTTAAACTGATTTAAGGGTATGTCCTATGTACGACCAATAATTTCATGTAATATGTAAAATTAATAAGATTTAATACGAGCTTTCACTGATCGTGGTGAAAATAATTGAATGCACTATTATACATAGCGTGTACATGAAATCTGCACACACTAAGCTAAGACATGGCAGGCATCTATACTAAAAACAGCCCTCAAGTCAAAAATATTGGACTCAACGTAGGCTACACAAGGATGCTCCCACATAAAAACAGTCCTTCAAGACCATAGTAGATGACTGTTTCTCCTAAATTCATAGAATCAGAGAAATAAAAATAAAATGAAGATGGAGAGAAACCACTCCTAATTAAAAGAACAAGAGAAATCTACTGAGAGAACAAACAATGAAACAGGCCTCTCCAGTCTACCCAATCCTGAGTTTAAAAAGAAGGTAAGAAAAATACTGAAGGAATAAAGAAAGGCTATCAAGACAAAGACAGATCAATGTAACAAGGAGTAGAAACTATAAAGAAGGGCCAGTTAAAATTAGAAAACTTATTTGCTGAGATGAAAGCTGAGCTAAAGGCAATAAACAAATAATGCAGAACAAATAAGTGATCTGGAAGATAGAATACAGAAATCACCCAATCAGAACAGCAGAGAGAAAGACAAATTTAAAAAAAGAAAGCAATATAAGAGACCTATGAGATAATATGAATTGAGCCAATCTATGCATAATAGGGATCCCAGAAAGAGAAGAAAGGGAAAAGGGGAACAAAAATGCATCTGAAGAAATTATGATTTTAAATTGCCCAAATCCAGGTACAGGAAGCACAGAGGGTCCCAAACAAGATGAACCCAAACAGAACTACACCAAGACATTTTTATAATTAAAATGGCAAAAGTTAAAGAGAAGGTTCTAATAGCAGCAAGAGAAAAGCAAAGAGTTAGTTACAAGGAATCCCCATAGGCTATCAATGATATCTCTACAGAAATGTTGCAGGCCAGAAGGGAGTGGCAATATGCATTCAAAGTCCTAAAAAGAAAAAATATGCAACCTAGGATACTCTACCCAGCAAGATTATCATTTAGATTAGGAGAGATAAAGAATCTCTCATAGAAACAAAAACTAAAAGAATACAGCAATACTAAACTTATCCTAAAAGAGATATTGAAAGGTCTTCTCTAAACAGAAAAAAAGCAAGAATGTATAGGAAAGAGAAAATCACAATTGAAAAGAAAATCACTTAAATAAACAGTACATAGATTAAAAAAAAAGTTGTGAAAGCCATAATAACTACAACAAACAGTAAAAGGATAAACATGAAGATGTAAAAGAGGACATCAAAATAATAAAATCGGAGGGTGTAAAAATATAGATTTTTTTTTAAAAAATGTGTTTCAGCCTGTATGACTACCAGTCTAGTGCAAGCAGATGTAGTAATGAGTTAACATCCTTGAAAAACAGTGTAACCACAATTCAAAAACATACAATAGATTCACAAAAACCAAAAAGAAAAGAACTCAAGCATAGTACAAAAGAAAATCATCAAACTACAAAAGGAAAGAAGAAAGGAACACAGAAGAAATACAAAATCATCTGGAAAATAAGATTTCAAATGGCAATAAATTCATGTCTAGCAGTAATTGCCTTAAGTGTCCATGGACTATATTCTGTGATCTAAAGACATATAATGGCAGATAGGACGGTTAAAATAAGAGCCTAGAATATGCTGCCTACAAGAGACACACTTTAGCTTAAAGGACACACAAAGATTAAAAGGGAGGGGATGGAAAAAAAATATTTTATGCAAACAGAAATGACAAGAAAGTGGGAGTAGCAGTACTGAGATCAGACAAAATAGACTTTAGAATAAAGACATAAAGAAAGATAAAGGACATTATATAATGATAAAAGGACCAATACAAGAAGAGGAGATTATATTCATTAACATATATGCACCCAATATAGAAACACCTAAATACAATAAAATACTAATAGACATAAATGGAGAAATTGGTGGGAATACAGTAATAACAGGAGACTTAGACACCCCACTCACATCAATGGACAGATATTCCAGATAGAAAATCAATATGGCAACAGAGATCCTAAATGACACAATAGAACAAAGTTAATTGATAGTTTCAGGATATTACATCCAAAAGAACCCAGAATATACATTCTTTTTAAGTGCACACAGAACATTTTCTAGGATAGACCAAGCATGAGAACACAAAACAAGCCTCAACAAATTTAAGAGGATAGAAATTATTTCAACCATCTTTTCTGGACAAAACAAAAGAAATAATAGGGAAATGAGATAAAAAAAAGGTTACATGGAGACTAAACAACATGCTACTAAAAATCCAATGGGTCAATGATGAAATCAAAAAGGAAATTAAAAAATACCTTGAGATAAATGACAATGAAAACACAACCATAGAAAATCTGAGACACAGCAAAAGAAGTTTTAAGAGGGAAATTCATAGAGATACAGGCCTTCCTCAAAAAAGCAAGAAAAATTTCAAACAACCTAACCTACCACCTAAAAGAATTAGAAAAAGAAGAACAAACATCACCTAAAGCCTGCGGAAGGAAGGAAATAATATCAGAGAGGAAATACATAAAATGTAGATAAAAAGCAATAGAAAAAAATCAATAAAACCAAGAGCTGATTTTTTGAAAGGGTAAATAAAATTGACAAACCTCTGGCCTAGCTCACCAAGAAGAAAAGAGAGATAACATAAATAAAGTAAAAAATGAAAGAACGAGAAATAACCAATACTGCAGAAATACAAAAAAAAAAAACAAAAAAACAAGAATACAATTAGATGCCAACAAATTGGACGACCTAAAAGAAATGGACAAATCTCTAGAAACATATAACTAACTCACCAAAACTGAATCAAGAAGAAATAGATAATTTGAACAGACAGAACACAAAAGTGAAATAGAATGTATTAAAAAAAAATTTGTAAACAAATTTCAGGAGCAAAAGACTTCACTGGGGAATTCTACCAAACATACATAGAAGATATTATACCGATCCTTCTCAAACCCTTTCAAAAGATTGAAGAGGAGGAGGGAACACTCCCAAAGTCATTCTATGAAGCCACCATAATCCAAATATCAAAACCAGACAAAACAATACCAAAAATATAGGTGGAAAAATTCTTTTTTTCTCTGTAATTATTTTCTTTTCATTGGAGTATAGTTGCTTTCCAATGTTGTGTTAGTTTCTGCTGTACAACAAAGTAAATCAAGTACATATACATATATCCCTCCCTCTTGAACCTCTCTCCCACTCTCCTCCTCCATCCCACCCATTTAGGTCAACACAGAGCACAAAGCTGAGCTCCCTATGCTATACAGCATGTTCCCACTAGCTAGCTATTTTACACATGATAGTATATATATGTCAATCCTAATCTCCCAGTTTGTCCCACCCTCCCCTTCCCACCCTGTGTCCACATGTCCATTCTCTACATCTGCCTCTGTTCCTGCCCTGCAAATGGGACCTAATTAAGCTTACAACTTTTGCAGAGCAAAGGAAACTGTAAACAAAACAAAAAGACAATGCTCAGAATGTGAGAAAATATTTGCAAGTGAAACAACTGACAAATGATTAATCTCCAAAATATATGAACAGCTCATGCAGCTCAATATCAAAAAAACAAACAATCCAATCAAAGATTCTTAACAAAATATTATCAAACTGAATCCAACAACACGTAAAAAAATGTCATACACCATAATCAAGTTAAATTTATCCCAGGGTCACAAAGATGGTTCAACATACACAAATCAATATGATATACCACGTCAACAAAAAAATGAGAAGAAAACTCCTCATGATTATCTCAATAGAAGCAGAAAAAACATTTGATAGAATTCAACATCCATTCATGATAAAAGCTCTTACCAAAGTGGGTATAGAGGGAACATATCTCGACATAGTAAAAGCCATTTATGACAAACCCACAGCCAACATGATACCCAATGGTGAAAAGCTGAAATCCTTCCTGCTAAAATCTGGAATAAGACAAGGATTGCCCACTCTAACGAATTCTATTCAACATAGTATTGGATGTCCAAGCCACAGCAGTCAAACAAGAAAAAGAAATAAAAGGTGTCCAAATTAGAAGGGAACAGGTAAAATAGTCATCATATGCAGGTGACATGATACTCTATATAGAAAATGCTAAAGACTCCACACAAAAACTACTAGAACTGATAAATCAATTCAGCAAGATAGCAGGATATGTGTAGCAAACAGAAATCTGTTGCATACCTTTATACTAACAACGAAATATCAGAAAGGGAGAATTTTTAAAACATCCCCTTTAAAATCACATCAAAAAGAATAAAATAATAAAATAATTAGGAATAAACCTGAACAAAGAATTGAAAGACTTCTATGCTGCGAACTATAAAACATTGATAAGTGAAACTGAAGATGATTTAAAGAAATGGAAAGATAGCCCATGCTCTTGGATTGGAAGAATTAATATTATTAAAATGGCCATACTTCCCAAAGTAACCTACAGATTTAATGAGATCCCTATCAAATTACCCATGAGATTTTTCACAGAACTAGAACAAATAATCCTAAAATTTATATGCAACCATAAAAGAACCAGAATTTCCAAAGCAATCCTGAGGAAAAAGAATAAAGCTGGAAGCATAACTTTCCTAGACTTCAGACAATACTACAAAGCTACAATAATAAAAACATGATAGTATTGGCACAAAAACAGACATATGGATTAATGGAACAGAATAGAGAGCCCAAAAATAAATCACACACCTATGGTCAATTAATCTTGGGCAAAGGAGGAGAGAAAATACAGTGGAGAAAAGACAGTCTCTTCTGCAAGTGGTGATGAGAAAGCTAGACAGCCACATGTAAGTCAATGAACTTGGAACACTCCCTCACACCATACACAAAAATAAACTCAAAATGGCTTAATGACTTAAATATAAGACATGACACCACAAAACTCCTAGAAGAGAACATAGGCAATATGATTTATTCTCTGACATAAATTGTAGCAATGTTTTCTTAGGTCAGTCTCCCAAGGCAATAGAAATAAAAGAAAAAATAAACAAATGGGACCTAATCAAACTTATAAGCTTTTGCACAGCAAGTGAAACCCTAAACAAAATGAAAAAACAACCTATGGACTGGGAGAAAATACTTGCAAATGATGTGACCAATAAGGACTTAATTTCCAAAATACGCAAACAACTCATCCAACTCAATAATCAAAAAAAAAATAACCCAATCAAAAAATGGCAGAAGACCTAAGTAGACATTTCTCCAAAGAAGACATACAGACAGACAAGAGGCACATGAAAATATGCTCAACATCACTGATTATTAGAGAAATGCTGATCAAAACTACAAAGAAGTATCACATCACACCGGTCAGAATGGCCATCATTAAAAAGTCTACAAATAAATGCTGGAGAAGGTGTAGAGAAAAGGAAACCCTCATAAACTGTTGGTGGCAATGTAAACTGGTTCAGCCACTATGGAAAACAGTATACAGGTTCCTTAAAAAACTAAAAATAGAGTTTCCATATGATCCAACAATCCCACTCCTGGTCATATATTCAGAGAAAACTTGTAATTTAAAAGGATATATGCACCCCAATGTTCATAGCAACACTATTTACAATAGCCAAGACATGGAAGCAACCTAAATGTCCATCAACAGATGAATGGGTAAAGAAGACCTGGTGTGTCTATTATATATATATCTACACACACACACACACACACAGACAATGGAATATTACTGAGCCATAAAAAAGAATGAAATAATGCCATTTGCAGCAACATGGATGGACCTAGAGATTGTCATACTGGGTGAAGTAAGTCAGACACAGAAAGACAAACATTATATGATATCACTTGTATGTGGAATCTAAAATATGATACAAATTAACTTATATACAAAACAGAAATAGACTCACAAACATAGAAAACAAACTTATGGTTACCAAAGGAGAAAGGGGAGGTGGAGGGATAAGTTAGGAGTTGGGATTAGCAGATATAAACTACTATATATAAAATAAATAACAAGATCCTACTGTATAGCACAGAGGACTATATTCAATATCTTATAATAGTCTATAATGGAAAAGAATATGAAAAAGAAATGTATGTGTGTGTGTATATGTATAATTGAATCACTTTGCTGTGAACTCAGAACTAACTCAACATTGCAAATCAACTATACTTCACTAAAAAAATATGAAAGTTAAAAAAAAAAAAGAAAATCTAAACAGACTGATTACTAGTATAGGAAACTGAGTCAGTAATCAAACTCTCCCAACAAACAAAAGTCCAGAACTAGACAACTTCAATGATTAATTCTACCAAACATTCATAGAATTAATATCAATATTTCTTAAAATTTTCCAAAAAATAGAACTGGAGGGAATACTTCCAAACTCATTTTATGAGGCCAGCATTACCCTGATACCAACACCAGACAAGGATGCCACAAGAAAAGTACACACCTGATGAACATATATGAAAATACCATCAGCAAAATATTAGTAAACCAAATTCAACAAAACTTTAAAAGAATCATATACCATGATCAAGTGGGATTTATTTCAGGGATGCAAAGATAGTTCAACATATCCACATATCAGTGTGATACACCAGGATAACAAAATTTTTAAAAACCATATGATCACCTGAATAGCTGCAGAAAAATCATTTGACAAAATTCAACATTCATTTATGATAAAAACTCGATACAAAGTGGGTATAGAGGGAACATAACCTCAACATAATAAAGGCTAAATATGACAAGCTCACAGCTAACATCATTCTCAAGGTGAAAAACTGAGGCTTTTCCTCAAAGATCAGGAACAAAACAAGGATACCCACTCCTGACACTTTTATTCAACATAATATTGGAAGGTCTAGTTAGAGCAATTAGGCCAGAAAAAGAAATAAAAGTCATCCAAATTGCCAAGGAAAACGTATAACTGTCATTATTTGCAGGTGACATATTATGTATAGAAAACCCTAGACTCCACAAAATACTATCATAACTATTAAATTCAGTAAAGGTGTAAGATACAAAATCAGTGTGTAAAAATCATATGCTACTACTGAACTCTCAGGAAGAGAAATTAAGGAAACAATCCTAAAAATACATTTAACCAGGGATGTTAAAGTACTGAATATTGAAAACGATCAGATTTTCTCTTCATCACTGATTTTAACTAATTGAATTATGATGTGCCTTTTAGGGTTTTTTTTTGTATGTGTGTGTGCTTGTGATTCATTTAGTTTTTCAGTCTGTAGCTTTTTACGTTTCATAAAATTTGGAAAAAAATTAGTCATTCATCATTTAAATACTTTGCTGCATCTGCCCAACTTTCAGTTCTCTTTTTTTTTTTCTAGTTTTTTTCCCTCTATGCTTCATTTTGGGTAGTTTCTATTCCACTGCCTTTAAGTCAGTGATATTTTCTTATGTAATATTTAATCAGCATTAACCCCAATTGAGCATTTTTTAATCTCAGACATTATAATTTTAATCTCTAAAAGCTTGAGTCTTAATCCATAATTACCATGTCTCTGTTTAACATGTGCAGTCTTTCCTCTAACTTTTCAACATGGAAACAGTTTGAACAACTACTTTAGTGTCTGTGTCTCCTAATTCTCATATGTTCACATCTGAGTCATTTTAAAATGATGGACTTTTTTCGTTTTGTTTTATGAGTTGGTTGTCCTGCTTTTATGGTGTCTGGTAATTTTTGTTTGTTTTTCTAGGGTTTTTTTTTTAGCTGTCAGGTGTGAATTTTACTTGGTTGGATTGTGATTTTTATTGCATTTGTTTAAATATTTTGGAGCTTTGTTCTGGGACATGTTTGAGTAAATTGAAAATGCCCTGATCCTTTAGAGTCTTGCTTTTAAGCAGTTTTAGGTTAGACCAGAGTAGTGTTTGGTCTAGGACTACCTTTTCTCCACTATTTAAACACTTCTGAATACTTTACCCAATGTTAACAAACTGTGAGGAGGGTTTCTACTCTGGCTAATGGGAAGAGCATGCAATAACTTCCTTTGGTCAACTCAAGGAGTTTTAGTTTTCCCTCTAATTATCTGTTTGTTTGTTTGTTTTCCTCCTAGCCTTGAGTCGTTGCCTGACATATATATATGAGCTGATCAAGTATTCAGCTAAATACTAAAAAGGGAACCTTCAAAGCTATCCAGAGCTCACTCTCTCTGCAGTTCTCTCCCTGCCAATACTCTACTTCTAGCTGCTTTAGCCTTCATAAAAGCCCAGCTCCATTTCACAACTCATGCAGACTGCTGAGCTTGCCTGTGTTTGTCCTTCTGTACAATAATCAGAAAACATTCTATAGGCAAGATGTGAAAATTATTGGATTAATCTCCTTTGTGTGCATTTTTTTAACCTCTCAAGGGTTATAGTACTTGCTTGTCAGATATAAAACTTGAGACCATTAATGCATATATTTTGTCCATTTTTTAAAAGAAGTTTTTCATGCTGAAAGGCATTGTTACTGTGCAGGTTTTAGGCTCTGGTACTCCATCTTGGTCTGTTATTCCCCATTATTTCATTTTTCCTTTTCCTACCATCCTAGAATAACCTGACCCCTGTCTATTTTGAAAACATAAAAATTTTATCCTACCCTTATTAGGTAGGATAAATTACCTAATTTTTCCTGCATTGACCAAATATGACCCTCATAATTTTAAAAGCTAAGGCAGCCCTGCTGTGTCACCCATCCAAAGATGGATGTCTCTGATATCTCACGTGGCAATCATCAGTGTTATTAAAGGACGCTGAAGATTTTCTTTGTCATGGTAAAAACTGTTGTTTGTGGGAAGATTATTTAAAAATACAGTAAATACATGTATGTCTGTGTGTGTGCACATATGTGTGTACATGTATTCATGTCAAAATATTGGGACATCTGTATTAATTGTATGTTGTGTTTTGGGAAGACTTTCTTATGATTTGATCAGATATAAATTATTATAAGAGTTTCAGCAGGAGTTGGCAAATTTTTTTTCTAAGTTTCATGTAGTAAATATTTTAGGCTTTGAGGGTTGTATCATCTCTGTGACTACTCAACTCTTTTGTTATAGTGAGAAAACAGCCACAGATAACACAAAGGAATGGGAATGGCTGTAGTCCAGTAGACTTTATTTATAAAAAAACAACTGATGGACCACATTTGGCCTGTGGGTCATAGTTTGCTGGTACTTAATCTAGAGAATGTCTTGAATATTTATGGTAGACAGAATAACTTTTGTGGCCCCTTTAGATAGTAAATATTTTGGAAGTTTAAATTCATATAGGGACATATTATCTTAAAATGTCCTTCAAAATAATTTTAGGTTCTTTAATGAGAGCAGGAAAAAAGGGTCATATTTGAGCCATATTAATTCCATACCTGAGGCCTTTGGACAATTACAAGGAAATTGCTTCCTTTAAAGAACAAAGGCCACTTGACAATTTTAAATTAGTTTTTTTGTGCAGTTTCTTGCTCTTTTCGACAGATCCTGTGTGATGCTACTGCTAAAAATTGTCCTGTCTGTTTCCTTACTTATTTGTTCTCTTTCAACTGTATTTTCCTGGCATGTAAAGATAAGGTTTAGGAGATTTCTCACACATAATTCCTGACAAGTTGGGTAAACACACTTACAAAATTTATTGAAACTTTTTAGAATATCTTGGATATTTTCTTTAATACCTTTAAGTCTTGTTGGTGCCAGAATTAAAACCTGATATGTATCAATTAGATAGGATATCAGAATAAGCATTTTAAAGAACTTACTGAAATTTATGTGGTATTTATATGTGTGAATATTCTTATTGGTCAATTTCCTTAGTTCCCAATCAGGAATTATTCCTTTTAGCAACTTTCTTTGGTTCTGCCCAGTGTGGTACTGTTTGTGGGTAGGAGAATCAGTGATAGTAAGATAAATATTGTAAGGCATTATTATAGCATTCTTCAGAGAAATGAACTGACCTTGTCACCTGAATCCACTTCCTAAGCCTGTGATGCCATCACAGGTATATATCATTGTTGCAACCTGCTAGACCTCATTGCCATGGGAAAAAATAAAAATAAATGATTCAAAAATAGCAAAGTTGCAAATATTAATAAATTATTATTGACTTATATACCAAAAAGAAAAAAAGGAAATCTAATAGGTATTTTTTTACCTTATTTTAAAATTGATGATACTTGAATTCTCTATCACTTTACTCATTTTCTGTCATAAGTCTTACTGCCAGATGGTAAACCAGACACTGGACTGGGCATGAAGAGTACAACGAATCATATTCCCTGTACTTCTGGCAAGTGAACTGAAGATTAAAATATAGACTACTAGGTACTATGATAGAGAAATACTCAGAATACTATGGAACCATAGAAAAGGGGTTAAGCAAACCAGATTGAAGCGTTAGAAAAAGACTGAGGTGTTTCCTTGTCTGAATTTTGAAAGAAAATAATGTGCTATGCAAACCAAGATAAACTTGAGGCAGGATAGAAAGTATTTCATGTCAAAGGGCCCAAATATAATAGTGAACATGATCCATCAGGGGTACTAAAAGTAATTAGGTATGGTTGTAGCATAGAATGTAAGAGTAGTACTGATGAGAGGTAGCTCTGGAGAAGTAGAAGAAAATCTTGAATGCTTTAAACAGGCGTTTAAAGCATTCAGTAAAGATATGCAATACCATGAATGAATTTAAATAAACTGCTATAAATAATTTTGTTCTTTTAGAATATTTTCTTGGAATTTTTGAAAACTGAACTTGAAAGGTGAGGGTCTTATTAGAAGAATATTTCAGCAATACAAGCAAGATATCATAAGGGCTTGAACTAAAAAAGTGTTAGTGAGAACGATAAAATGGGGATAGATTTCAAGGACATCTAGGAGGAAAATTAAATAGAACATAGAGTTTGTTTTAAAATTCTATTAACAGCAGTAACATATCTAATCATGTTCTGTGTGCTGCACAGTATAAGTATTTGCTTAATATTTATAAATACTATAACAGTATCAAGCAAGTATTATGATATACTCAGTAAAGTTATTATTCAAATCTTGTGTGGCCAACTATAAAGTTCATACTTTTAAACACTTCACTATGCAAATTTATTTTTTTATTGAGATATATTTGTTGTACAATATTATATAAGTTACAAGTGTACAACATAATGATTCACAATTTTTAAAGGTTTTATTCCACTTATGGTTATCATAAAATGTTGACTATATTCTCTGTGTTGTACAATATGTCCTTGTAGCTTATTGACTGTATTCATAATAGTTTGTACCTCTTAACCCCCTACCCCTATCTTGCCCTTCCTCCTTTCCCTCTCCCACTGGAAACCACAAGGTTGTTCTCTTTATCTGTAGTCTGTTTTCTTTTTGTTATGTTCACTAGTTTTTTTATTTTTTAGATTCCACATGTAAGTGATTTCATATGATATTTTTCTTTCTCTATCTGAGTTACTTCACTTAACATAATACCCTCGAAGTCCATCCATGTTGTTATAAATGGTAAAATTCCATTCTTCTTTATGGCTGAGTACTATTGTATATATTTTTATATATATATATATATATATATATATATATATATACATATACACACATACATACACACATACACACACACAATGGAATATACCACATCTTTATCCATTCATCTTTTGATGGACACTTAGGTTCTTGACAATTGTAAGTAATGCTGTATTCATTGGGGTGCATGTATCTTTTAGAATTACTGTTTTTGTTTTATTTGGATATATACTCAGGAGTGGAATTGCTGGATCACATGGTAGTTCTACTTTTAGATTTCTGAGAAACCACCATTCTGTTTTCCACAGTGGCTGTACCAATTTACATTCCCAAAAACAGTGTATGAGGGTTCCCTTTTCTTCACAACCTTGCCAACATTAGATATTTGTGGTCTTTTTGATGATAGCCATTCTGACAAGGGTGAGGTGATATCTCATTGTTGTTTTAATTTGCATTTTTCTGATGATTAACATAGTTGAACATTTTTCCATGTGCCTGTTGGCCATATGAATGTCTTCATTGGAAAAATGTCTATTCAGATCTTCTGCCCTTTTATAGTCAGGTTGTTTTTTTTTTGATGTTGAGTTGTATAAGCCTTTACGTATTTTGGATGTTAACCTCTTTTTGCTACAATTCATGTCAAAGAGTGTTTTGGCTATGTTTTCTTCTAGGAGTTTTATGTTTTCTTATCTTACATTTAGGTATTTAATCCATTTGGTGTTTATTTTTGAATATGGTCTAAGATGTTCTACTTCCATTCTTTCACATGTAGCTCTTTAGTTTCACCAGCACCACATATTGAGGAGACTGTTTTTTCTCCATTGTGTATTCTTGCCTCCTTTGTCATAGATTAATTGACCATATAAGTATGTTGGTTTATTCTGGGCTCTCTATCCTGTTCCATTGATCTCTGTGTCTGTTTATGTGCCAGTACCATATTGTTTTGATTACTTAATTTGGTACTATAGTCTGAAGACAGGGAGAATGATTTCTTCAGCTCTGTTCTTCTTTCTCAAGGTTGTTTTGGCTATTCAGGATCTTTTGTGTTTCCATACAAATTTAAAAATTTTTTGTTCTAGTTGTGTGAAAAATGCCATAGGTAATTTGTTAGGGATTGCATTGAATATGTAGATTGTCCTGGATAGTCTGGTCATTTTAACAATATAAATTCTTCCAGTTCATGAACACAATATATCTTTCCATGTGTTTGTTTCATCTTTAATTTCTTTCATTAATGTCTTATAGTTTTCTGACTACAGGTCTTTTATGTCTTAGGTTTATTCATAGGTATTTTATTCTTCTTGATTCAATGGTAAATGGGATTGCTTCCTTAATTTCTCTTTCTGATACTTCATTGTTAGTGTATAGAAATGCAACAGATTTCTGTATATTAATTTCATATCCTGCAACTTTCCCAAATTCATTAATGAACTCTAGTAGTTTTCTGTTGGTGTCTTTAGGATTTTCTATATACAGTATCATGTCATCTGCAGACAGTGACTGTTTTACTTCTTCCTTTCCAATTTGTATTTATCTTATTTCTTTTTCTCCTCTGATTACTGTGGCTAGGGCTTCCAATACTGTGTTTAATAAAAGTGGTGAGAGTACGCATCCTTGTCTTATTCCTGATCTTAGAGGAAATGCTTTCAACTTTTCATTGTTGAGTATGATTTTAGCTGTGGTTTTGTGATGTATGTCCTTTATTATGTTGAGGTATGTTCTCTATATGCCCATTTTGTGGATAGGTTTTATCGTAATTGGATGTTGAATTTTGTCATATAACAACATGGATGGACTTCGAGGGTATTATGTTAAGTGAAGTAACTCAGATAGAGAAAGAAAAATATCATATGAAATCACTTACATGTGGAATCTAAAAAATAAAAAAACTAGTGAACATAACAAAAAGAAAACAGACTACAGATAAAGAGAACAACCTTGTGGTTTCCAGTGGGAGAGGGAAAGGAGGAAGGGCAAGATAGGGGTAGGGTGTGTGTGTGTGTGTGTGAGATAATCTTTGTCTGGTTTGGTATCACGGTGATGCTGACCTCATAAAATGAGTTCGGAAGCATTCCTTCCTCTGCAATTTTTTGGAATAGTTTGAGAAGCTAAGATGTTAACACTTCTCTAAATGTTTGGTTTGGTAGAATTCACCTGTGAAGCCATCTGGTCCTGTCCTGGACTTTAGTTTCCTGGAAGTTTTTAAATTGCTGATTCAATTTCATTACTGGTAATATGTCTGTTAATATTTTCTCTTTTTTCCTGGTTCACTCTTAGCAGATTGTATGTTTCTAAAAATTTGTCCATTTCTTCTAGGTTGTCCACTTTATTGCCTTATAGTTGTTGACAAATTTTATTTTTTAAGAAGTAATTGCTTACTATGGGCCAATATCTATTATATGTGCTTTTTGAATATTAACTCAATTTTAAGTGCCTTGAGTTTGATATGCATATGATACAATAATGATTAAGTGCTAATAAAAGTATGTGTATGTTTATTTGTTTGAATATATAAATTTTATAGTCTTTAGGCTATAGGTTTGTTAAATTTATTTTTTTAATTAGAAAATTATTTTTTATTTTTAATTGGAGTTTAGCTGCTTTACAATATTGTGTCAGGCTATAGTTTTTATGTAAATATTTCAAACAGAGTAAGGACATGTGAAAAGGAGATTATTTGTAGCTTCTCTGGAGAAATTGGCTGGGGAATAATATCACTGAAAGGAAAGAAATGGAGAAGCCAAAATGTAATTTTTTGGAAGCCATATAAAGAAAAAGAGTAATGAATGAGAGAGAGAGAGTATAATAGTCTCACCCCTGGCCAGTTTTAGGTAGTAATGAGCCATACTTTCCATTGGCCTTAGCAAGAAAATCATCCAGATCATTGGTTGGGTGGTGGGAGCAGAAACCCATTTGCAGAGATATGAAGTAGGTAGGAGACTGTAGTTAGGTACACGAGCTGGGTCTGCAAAAACTGATATGACATGAGAAAAAGAAGAGAGAGGCTGCTGAGTAGAAGTGGATTGGCAAGTGTCTTGGAGGAAGAGTGACAAGAATAGGATAACAGGGCTTCCCTGGTGGCGCAGTGGTTGAGAGTCCGCCTGCCGATGCAGGGGACGCG
>NC_041222.1:54500355-54504574 GCF_002837175.3 Physeter macrocephalus
CGTCCGGAGCCTGTGCTCCGCAACGGGAGAGGCCACGGCAGTGAGAGGCCCGCGTACCGGAAAAAAAAAAAAAAAAAAAAAAAGAATAGGATAACAGACATAGTGCAGAATACTAAAAACTTACAACCGAAGTTCAGAGATAAAATATTTCAAGTGTGGGACAGCTGTATGTAAATCAATGAAGTTAGAACACTCCCTCACACCATAAAAAAAAGTAAATTCAAAATGGCTTAATGACTTAAAGCACAGGGAACTATATTCACTATCTTGTAATAACCTATAATTGAAAAGAACTCACTTTGCTAGATACTTTGCTGTACACCTGAAACAATTACAATATTGTAAATCAACTGTACTTTAATAAAAAAAATATTTCAAGTGTGTTCAGGGTACAGGATTTAGTTTTCTAAAACAGAGGATAACATTATGCATGCTTCCCTAACAGAATGCTGCAAATAATGGGTTACTTAGGGGAGGCAGGTGTAATGAATTGTTCTTCTGAGTGTCCTTTAAATGGGACAAATGAGTCTCATGAATCAAGCATGGTGGAATTTGCTTAAGTATGAATTATTTTGACTTTTCTAGAATTTTATTACTTGCAAAATTTGAAAAGGATTTTTTAAAGAGGAGGAATGCTGATATTTCTGTGTTTAACTTGTCTATGAGTGTTTAGTGAGGAGGAGAGTTATATTTAATTTTTACAACATTAAAAATTAATTGGTATATAAATATGAAGTAAAATTTAGATTGAAATATCTATAGGGCCAGAAAGTACCAAAATTTTCTTTCACCCTTCATAGTTTCTCTGTGTTTAAATATAATTAGCAATGTCTTTTATGCACTTGGGTTTAGCTAACTGCATTTCATAATTACACTCAAGTCCCCAATGTAGGTTTTTCCTAAGCAAGAAGGAAAAACTATTGGTTTTCCTTTCTGTGTTTTTATATCACAGACAGTAGGGAAAGAAAGACCAATAAAATCACTACAGCCTTTATGTGTATCATATATATATGTGTGTGTGTGTATATATATATATATATATATATATATATATATATATATATATTCAGCCAGCTGTCAGAGCCCATGCAGCTGAGAACCACAAATGAGCTGACCTGACCTACTTGTGGTTTGGTGCAGTTTTCCCTTTTCCATCTCAGTTAATTATACCTTTAGAGACAACTCAGATTTGTTTATTAAAAAAAAGAAAAAATCCTCTATTTTTTCTCAGTAATTTTGATGACCTTATATTTCCTGTGATTCTCCTTGTTTTTTTAATATAAAACTATTTTCTTCCTTTGAGGAAATTTTCTTTTAAGCTTTTTTTATTTTTTTCGTTTATAACTACTGCATTTTCTGTGTCAGAAAAGAAAAGTCATTCAAATTGCGGAAATGGCAGTCAAGTCTCTGCCAAGTTTATCAATGTCATTTTGTTCCCAGGAGAGATGATTTTCTCTCATTTCACACATGTCACATAGATACCAGAGAATAAGCTTATACAAGTTGAAAAATAGAAAGCATGTGAGGGTCAGAACAAGGGACATAGACTCAGGTTAGTGTTTTAGTCTTTATGTGCTTCTGCATAGCTATCTATAAAATGGGTATTATGATTGTGCCTGTCTCACATTTGTGCCAAAGGAATTAATAAGCTATTTCTTATGGAATTATTTGAGGTTCTCACAGTAAATATCTCATAAGTTATATGGAATATATATAAAATAATGTATGACTATGAAACTATATATATATATGTGTATGTGTGTGATATATTATTTCACAGTATCAGAGCAAAACATATTTAGGTATTTATAAAATGTGTAATTTCACAAAGAGGACAGTTTCTAACATGGCCCATCTGTGCTTAACACTGTGCTGTGCAGAGAGTAGATAATAAAGAAAAAAAGTAGGAAGCATGTAAAATGACAATTGTTAGATATATTTACTACTATTAATTTTCCTGTGCTCAGCAATACCTTAAAAAATCAGAATATTTCTATAGTAGTCAGGATAGAGTTAGCTATATTGTGGTATCAAGTAAATCCCCAAATCTTTATAGATTAACAATACAAGCTTTTATTGTTCCTTTATTTAAAGTCAAGTGCATCCAAACCTGCCATCCTCTTTTGAAACTGACCAATTTTGAACACATTGGTCTGTAACCTGTTAAGAACGGTGAAAAAAAATAATTAAAGTCACTTTTATTTACTAAATGTAATTGAGACAGGATGTAATACATCTTGTCTAGCTTCTAATCTTGAGAATCAAAGACATGAGCCTACTGAGGTGCAAGGTGGTTCAAAAAGGCAGCTTTGGGGCTTCCATGGTGGTGCAGTGGTTAAGAATCAACCTGCCTATGCAGGGCACATGGGTTCAAGCCCTGGTCCAGGAAGATCCCACATGTCATGGAGCAACTAAGCCCATGCACCACAACTACTGAGCCTGCGCACTACAGCCTGCAAGCCACAACTGCTGAGCCCACGTGCAACAACTACGGAAGCCCATGCACCTAGAGCCCATGTTCTGCAAAAAGAGAGGCCACTGCAATGAGAAGCACGCGCACCACAATGAAGAGTAGCCAGCACTCACTGCCACTACAGAAAGCCCACGCACAGCAATGAAGACCCAATGCAACCAAAAATAAATAAATAAATAAAAGGCAGCTTTGCTCTATACCTAGGAAAATGAAGTTATTTAGTAAACTCATAGCATTATGTTACAATTCCTCTTAGAACTATAATTCTCAAAACTAAGTTTCACGGACATTATCTAAAATGAACTGGTAGACACATACACAGAACTACACACACAACCACATACACACATAGATATACAGGTTGGTATTTTACTAATTTGAGACACATTAACCCTTAATTGCTGAAATTTTTTTTTAATTGCAAACATAACTAAAAAGACCTCTTCTTTAATGCTATGAGATTAGAAATCAATTACAGGAAAAACATTGTAAAAAACACAAACGCATGGAGGCTAAACAGTCCACTCCTAAATAAACAAGAGATCACTGAAGAAATCAAAGAAGAAATAAAAAAATACCTAGAAACAAATGACAATGGAAACATGATGATCCAAAACCTATGGGACACAGCAAAAGTTGTTCTAAGAGGGAAGTTACAGAAATTCAAGCTAACCGAGAAAAAATAGAAATCTCAAATAAACAATGTAACCTTACAGCTAAAGCAACTGGAGAAAGAAGGAAAATAAAAACAAAGCCAAAGGTAGTAGAAGGAAAAAATCATAAACATCAGAGCAGAAATAAATGAAAAGGAAACGAAGAAAACAGTAACAAAGATCAATAAAACTAAAAGTTGGTTCTTTGAGAATATAACCAAAATTGATAAACCTTTAGCCAGACTCATCAAGAAAAAAAGGGAGAGGACTCAAATCAATAAAATTAGAAATGAAAAAGCAGAAATTACAACTGACACGGCAGAAATACAAAGGATCATAAGAGACTACTACAAGCAGCTATATGCCAATAAAATGGACAACCTGGATGAAATGGGCAAATTCTCAGAAAGGTACAACTTTCCAAGACTGAACCAGGAAGAATTAGAATATAGAAACAGACCAATCACAAGTAATGAAATTGATACTGTAATTAAAAATTTTCCAGCAAATAAAAGTCCAGTACCAGATGGCTTCACAGGCAAATTCTATCAAACATTTAGAGAATACTTAACACCTATCCTTCTCAAACTCTTCCAAAAAATTGCAGAGGGAGGAGCACTTCCACACTCATTCTACAAGGCCACCATCACCCTGATACCAAAACCAGACAAGTTTCAGGATACAAAATTAACTCACAGAAATCTCTTGCATTCCTATACACTGACAACAAAAGATCAGAGAGAGAAACCAAGGAAATAATCCCATATACCATCACATCAAAAAGAATAAAATGCCTAGGGAAAAAACCTACCTAAGGAGGCAAAAAGGGCTTCCCTAGTGGCGCAGTGGTTGAGAGTCTGCCTGCTTATGCAGGGGCCGCGGGTTTGTGCCCCGGTCCGGGAGGATCCCATGTGCTGAGGAGTGGCTGGGCCCATGAGCCATGGCTGCTGGGCCTGCGCATCTGGAGCCTGTGCTCTGCGACGGGAGAGGCCACAGCAGTGGGAGGCCCATGTACCGCAAAAAAATAAAAAATAAAAAATAAAATACAATAAAAAAACCTACCTAAGGAGGCAAAAAACCTGTACTCAGAAAG
>NC_041222.1:54505256-54557304 GCF_002837175.3 Physeter macrocephalus
AGAAATCACAAATAAACAATGTAACCTTACAGCTAAAGCAACTGGAGAAAGAAGGAAAATAAAAACAAAGCCAAAGGTAGTAGAAGGAAAAAATCATAAACATCAGAGCAGAAATAAATGAAAAGGAAACGAAGAAAACAGTAGCAAAGATCAATAAAACTAAAAGTTGGTTCTTTGAGAATATAACCAAAATTGATAAACCTTTAGCCAGACTCATCAAGAAAAAAAGGGAGAGGACTCAAATCAATAAAATTAGAAATGAAAAAGCAGAAATTACAACTGACACGGCAGAAATACAAAGGATCATAAGAGACTACTACAAGCAGCTATATGCCAATAAAATGGACAACCTGGATGAAATGGGCAAATTCTCAGAAAGGTACAACTTTCCAAGACTGAACCAGGAAGAATTAGAATATAGAAACAGACCAATCACAAGTAATGAAATTGATACTGTAATTAAAAATTTTCCAGCAAATAAAAGTCCAGTACCAGATGGCTTCACAGGCAAATTCTATCAAACATTTAGAGAATACTTAACACCTATCCTTCTCAAACTCTTCCAAAAAATTGCAGAGGGAGGAGCACTTCCACACTCATTCTACAAGGCCACCATCACCCTGATACCAAAACCAGACAAAGATGTCACAAAAAAATAAAATTACAAACCAATATCACTGATGAACATAGACACAAAAATTCTCAACAAAATACTAGAAAACAGAATCCAACAGCACATTAAAAAGATCATACACCGTGATCAAGTGGGATTTATCCCAGGGATGCATGAATTCTTCACTATGCAAAAAAATGTGATACACCATATTAACTAATTTAAGAATACAAACCATATGATATCTCAATAGATGAAGAAAAAGCTTTTGTCACAATTCAACATCCATTTATGATAAAAACTCTTCAGAAAGTGGGCATTGAAGGAACCTAACTCAACATAATAAAGGCAATATATGACAAACCCACAGCAAATATCATTTTCAGTTGTGAAAAACTGAAAGCATTTCCTCTAAGATCAGGAACAAGACAAAGATGTCCACTCTCAACACTGTTATTCAACATAGTATTGGAAGTCCTAGGCATGGCAATCAGAGAAGGAAAAGAAATAAAAGAATACGAATTGGAAAAGAAGAAGTAAAACTGTCACTGTTTGCAGATGACATGATACTATACATTGAAAATCCTACAGATGCCACCAGAAAACTAACAGAGCTCATCAGTGAATTTGGTAAAGTTTCAGGATACAAAATTAACTCACAGAAATCTCTTGCATTCCTATACACTGACAACAAAAGATCAGAGAGAGAAACCAAGGAAATAATCCCATATACCATCACATCAAAAAGAATAAAATGCCTAGGGAAAAAACCTACCTAAGGAGGCAAAAAGGGCTTCCCTAGTGGCGCAGTGGTTGAGAGTCTGCCTGCTTATGCAGGGGCCGCGGGTTTGTGCCCCGGTCCGGGAGGATCCCATGTGCTGAGGAGTGGCTGGGCCCATGAGCCATGGCTGCTGGGCCTGCGCATCTGGAGCCTGTGCTCTGCGACGGGAGAGGCCACAGCAGTGGGAGGCCCATGTACCGCAAAAAAATAAAAAATAAAAAATAAAATACAATAAAAAAACCTACCTAAGGAGGCAAAAAACCTGTACTCAGAAAACTATAAAACACTGATGACAGAAATCAAAGATGACACAAACAGATGGAGAAGTATACCATGCTCCTGGATTGGAAGAATAAATACTATGAAAGTGACTTCGCTACCCAAAGCCATCTACAGATTCAATGCAATCCCTACCAAATTACCAATGGCATTTTTCATAGTATTAGAACAAAAAATTTTACAATTTGTATGGAAACACAAAAGACCCCGAATAGCCAAAGCAATCTTGAGAAAGAAAAAACAGAGCTGGAGGAATCAGGCTCCTGGATTTCAAACTATACTACAAAGCTACAATAATCAACACAATATGGTATTGGCACAAAAACAGAAATATAGATCAATTGTACAAGATAGAAAGCCCAGAGATAAACCCATGCACCTATGATCACCCAATCTATGACAAAGGAGGCAAGAAAGTGCAATGGAGACAAGACAGCCTCTTCAATAAATGGTGTTGGGAAAACTGGACAACTACATGTAAAACAATGAAATTAGAATACTCCCTAACACCACACACAAAAATAAACTCAAACTGGATTATGGACCTAAATGTAAGAACAGACACAGTAAAACTCTTAGATGATAACATGGGAAAACCACTCTTTGACATAAATCACAGCAAGATCTTTTTTGACCAAGCTCGTAGAATAATGAAAATAAAAATGAAAATAAGAGAATGGGACCTAATAAAACTTAAAAGCTTTTGCACAGCAAAGGAAACCATAAACAAGATGAAAAGACAACCCACAGAATGGGAGAAAATATTTGCAAATGAAGCAATGGACCAAGGATTTATCTCCAAAATATACAAACAGTTCATGCAGCTCAATATCAAAAAAACAAACAACCCAATTTAAAAAATGGACAGAAGACCTAAATAGACATTTCAGCAAAGTAGACATACAGATGGCCAAGAGGCACATGAAAAGATGCTCAACAGAACTAATTAATAGAGAAATGCAAATCATAACTGTAATGAGATATCACCTCACACCAGTCAGAATGGCCATCATAAAAAGTCTACAAACAGTAAATGCTAGAGAGGATGCAGGGTAAAGGGAGCCCTCTTGCACTGTTGGTGGGAAGGTAAATTGACACAGCCACTGTGGAGAACAGTAGGGAGGTTCCTTTAAAAACTAAGAATAGAACTACCATATGACCCAGCAATCCCACTACTGGGCATATACCTTGAGAAAACCTTAATTCAAAAAGACACAGGTACCCGAATGTTCATGGTAGCACTATTTACAATATCCAAGACATGGAAACATCCTAAATGTCCATCGACAGATGAATGAATAAAGAAGATGTGGTACACATATACAGTGGAATAATATTGAGCCATAAAAAGAAATGAAATTCGGTCATTTGTAGAGATGTGGATGGACCTTGAGTCTGTCATACAGAGTGAAGTATGTCAGAAAAAGCAAAACAAATATCGTATATTAATGCATATATGTGGAATCTAGAAAAATGGTACAGATGAACTTATTTGCAGGGCAGGAATAGAAAGGCAGATGTCAAGAACGGACATGTGGACACAGTGGGGCGAGGGGAGGGTGGGATGAATTGGGCAATTAGGTGTGACGTAAATACACTACCATGTGTAAAATAGATAGCTAGTGGGAACATGCTGTATAGCACAGGAAGCTCAGCTTGGTGCTCTGGGATGATCTAGAAGGGTGGGATTAGGGGGTGAGGGAGGTCCAAGAGGAAGGGGATATATGTATACATATAGCTGATTCACTTCATTGTACAGCAGAAACTCACACAACATTGTAAATCAATTATACTCCAATTTAAAAAAAAAAAGAAACCTTTAGTACTCTGAGCCATGACTTACACCTACATTAGTGTTTTAAATTTAATTCAACTATCAAGGGATATATTTCCTTTGTGTTAACTGTATTTATCTCTATATCCTTCTAATTTTTTGTTTTTTTCCACAAAGTTTGGAAGCTTAGAAACTCCATTTACAAGAGTTGTGTTCATCAGAGTTCTCTAAGTGATTTATGGTCTGTCCTTGAGAAGCATTAGTTTGAGATTTGGAAGGGGAATTGGAATCTTTTTCACTCTTTCATCAGCAGTGACGGCAGATATGTGGGTTTCTCACGGTCACACTTTACACAGTCCTTTGTCCCTTTGTCATCCACTTTAGAGTGAGACACAGTAAGCAAAGTATGCAGAAGTTTCTTGAATGTTCCTGATATAGAAGCATCAAAAACTCTTTTGAAGAAATGTAATTGTGATAGAATAAAGACTACCTTTACACACACACACACACACACACACACACACACACACACACACATTCATACCCTAATTCCCAGAACCTGTATGTTATTTTACGTGACAAAAGGGACTCTGCAGTCGTGATTAAGATTAAGGAAATTAAGATGAGAAATAATCCTGGAATATGCAGGTAGGCTCAATCTAATCCCACTGGTCCTTAAAAGCTGTGAACCTTTCTGGTGTGGTCAAAGGGAGATGTAAATACTGGGGGGGGAAAAGAGATATAATACTAACGTCTTTGAAGACAGAGGAAGGGAGCCAGGAGCCAAGATGTGCAGACAGCCTCTAGAAGCTAGAAAAGTCAAAGAGAGTCTCTCCTAGAATCTCCAGAAATGAATGCAGCCTTGCTGACATTATAGCCTGATGCAACCTGTTGTGGTCTTCAGACTTTCAGAACTGTAAAACAACAAATTTTTATTTTTAATCCACAATTTATAGTAATTTATTATAGTAGCAATAGGAAATTAATAGAGGTAATTTCCTACATCCTAGATAAAAATATATATTATCAATTTTTTAGGAATAAAAAAATTATGTAGTGCTGTTTGAATATTCACTTTAATTGTGTCTAAATTTGAGTCTATTCATATTTGAGTGGATATTCTGCAATTTAGTAATTTTTCATATTTTATAATCTGCCCACATCTGTCAACATGCCAACATATGTGTATGGGAACAGTGGATGAGTGAGGTCTTCATAAAAGAAGAATTGAGGCAAAAACAGTGTTTTTCTTTTCTCTGGCCTGTTTCACTTCAGTCAAGAGGGTTCCATCATTTCTAGTAGACAAACTATCCTCTCCTTTCTTCAGTATGTGGATCCTCATTTCCTCAAATATTCAAAGCTAGATCCTTCATTGACTACTTATACTAGCTGAAGGTAAGGAAGTTTCTGCCAATTTAGCAGCAGAATTAGTATTAATAAATTGTATCATCAAATAAATCACCTTTTCCATGTAACAGTTTAATAAACTGCCAGCAGGCCAATTAGCATTTACTCATAGCTGACTTGTTCTTGAATATCCTTTTATTTCCAAGTCACTTGAAAAGACAAGATGTTTTTGTTAGTTAATGTCCAGTTTAATTAGCTTCCATTGAAATATTGATTTTACATTAAGGAAGATAAATGTTAAAGTATTGGCAGCTGAATGTTGTTTTTATAAAAAACTGACGGTTTACAGATAGAAAAGACATTGTGCTGTCATTGCTCTGTCATTTTTGTGCAATTTCAATATGTGCATTACTCTCTATATACAGCAGTACTTAGAGTAGTGCTCCTGAACTTCTAATATCTTGGTTGAAGAGGCCAGGTCAAAATCTCTACATCTGGATTAAATAAACATGCAACCCTACCTATTTATACATCAGGAATATCACATACATGTTTTTTCCCTAAGGAAATCTATACTTGGAAAACTTACAGGACTTGTTTATGTTGTAGCACCAACTTCCCTTGAATTTGTTGAACTCTATCTGGTAACTGCAAGTATATTTTAATCTTGGCTTTAATAATGGCTGTGGTGATGTCCAAAAAAAGCAAACGATGATTGAGGCAATGCCTTTGATAAGTTTCATTCTGTTCTTTTCCTTGTATGTGTGTGTGTATGTCTATGTAGATATGTGCATATGTTTTCCTCTGTGGAGAAATGGTTATGAATGAAAATTTTGCATTATTTTATTGAAATTAGATAATTATCTTACTGGGATATTTAGTGAATAAAACAAAAATTAAGTTCTTAAAAAAGTCTAACAATACAGGTATTGATGGCTTATAATCTTTGTTTCTTAGAAAATGTGACATGGAGAATGGAAATTTGCATGCTCAGAACCCCTGTATTATGCTATTTTTAAATTAATATTTTATGATAGTGTTGTAATAAACATTTTTAATGATTTTTAACATCTTTATTGGAGTATAATTGCTTTACAAGGGTGTGTTAGTTTCTGCTTTATGACAAATTGAATCTGCTATACATATCCCTATATCCCCATATCTCCTCCCTCTTGCGTCTCAGTCCCACCCTCCCTATCCCACCCCTCTAGGTGGTCACAAAGCACAGAGCTTTATCTCCCTGTGCTATGCGGCTGCTTTCCACTAGCTATCTATTTTACATTTGGTAGTATATTTAAGTCCATGCCACTCTCTCACTTCGTCCCAGCTTACCCTTCCCCCTCCCCATGTCCTCAAGTCCATTCTCAACGTCTGCGTCTCTATTCCTGTCCTGTCCCTAGGTTCTTCATAACCATTTATATTTTTTTAGATTCCATATATATATGTTAGCATATGTCAGGGTATATGCTCAGTAGTGGGATTACTGGGTCATATGGTAGTTCTATTTTTAATTTTTTAAGGAACCTCCATACTGTTCTCCATAGTGGCTGTGTCAATATACATTCCCACCAACAGTGCAAGAGGATTCCCTTTGGTCCACACACTCTTCAGCGTTTATTGTTGGTAGATTTTTTGATGATGGCCATTCTGACTGGTGTGAGGTGATACCTCATTGTAGTTTTGATTTGCATTTCTCTAATGATTAGTGATGTTGAGCATTCTTTCATGTGTTTCTTGGCAATCTGTATATCTTCTTGGGAGAAATGTCTGTTTAGGTCTTCTGCCCATTTTTGGATTGGGTTGTTTGTTTTTTTAATATTGAGCTGCATGAGCTGTTTATATACTTTGGAGATTAATCCTTTGTCTGTTGATTGGTTTGTAAAATTAATCCTTTGTCAGTTGCTTTATTTGCAAATATTTTCTCCCATTCTGGGGGTTGTCTTTTTGTATTGTTTATGGTTTCCTTTGCTGTGCAAAAGCTTTTAAGTTTCATTAGGTCCCATTTGTTTATTTTTATTTCCATTTCTCTAGGAGGTGGGTCAAAAAGGATCTTGCTGTGATTTATGTCATAGAGTGTTCTGCCTAAGATCAGACACTATAAGAATTTTTCTGAGTCAAACTGTCTTGGGTATTTGGACATGATGGAAGATGGTTGCCTAAATGACATCTCTAGAGTCATCTTTGATCTTTTGCTCCATAAATCTACCTGCTTGTGAGAAATCTCTTCTTGGCTGAATGACAGGCATTTTAATTGTACTTAGAGTCACCATATTGTTCCCATGTTACAAACAACTTATTTGCTTCTGTTCCCTATCACGGTGAATAACACCATCAGAAGATGGCATCAGTTTTAACACACTCTCTACCTCATCTTTCTTCATCCCTACTGTGAACCTTGGAAGCCCTGCCAATTTTGTGCCAGGCTTGGATAGGATAAACTTCTTCCCATTCTATCCAAAAGCCTAGATTCTGCCTTCCAAAATGCAGTGGTCGATGGTTCTCTAAGAGGTCTTCCAAACCTCCTCAGGATTATTCCTTGAAGCAGGGTGTGGATTCCAATCATTTCCAAGGCTTACAGAGTGCTGCCCCATTCCAATCCTTGGAAATCTCCCCAAGTTGCTTGCCTGATTCTCAAAGGCAATGCCTTTTTAGAATACCTAACACATCTCCTCCACTCAGTTCAAGCTTTTGGGAAAAGTCTATTCTTTCAGATTATGTTTGCTTCCCATGGTCCCTTCTTAAGACTTATCCCAATGCCACTACAATCCTTAAGGCAGACAATCAAAAATGTTACTTACAATAAGATAAAAAGAAAAGATTTGAGAGGAAAATATGAAATTTAATATCTCAAAATATACTTGGCTGCAAGTATGTGTGACTTTATTGCATGTAGTTTTTAAAATTTTATTTTATATATAGTAGTGTGTATATGTTAATCCCAACCTCCTAATTTATCCCTCCCCCCCTTTCCCATTTGGTCAGTTTGTTTTCTATGGCTTTAGGTTTATTTCTGTTTTGTAAATAAGTTCATGTATATCTTTTTTTTAGATTCCACATATAAGCGATATAATATGATATTTCTCTGGTTTGCTTCACTTACTATGATAATCTCTAGTTCCATCTATGTTGTTGCAAATGGCATTATTTCATTCTTTTTTTATGGTTCAGTAATAGTTCATTGTGTGCATATGTATGTGTGTATATATACACACACACACACACACACACACACACACACACACACACACACACACCACATCTTGTTTATCCATTCATTTGTCAGTGAACATTTTGTTTGCTTCCATCTCTTGGCTATTGTAAATAGTGCTCCTGTGAACATTGGGTAAATGTATGTTTTTTAATTTTAATTTTATTGGAGTGTAGTTGATTTACAATGTTGTGTTAATTTCAGGTGTACAGCAAAGTGATTCAGTTATATACATATACATATATTCTTTTTTAGATTTTTGTCTCATATAGTTTATCACAGAATATTGGGTAGAGTTCCCTGTCCTATACAGTAGGTCCTTGTTGGTTATCCTATATATAGTAGTGTGTGTATGTTCATCCCAAGCTCCTGATTTATCCCTCCCTACCACATTTCTCCTTTGGTAACCCTAAGTTTGTTTTCGATATCTGTAACTTTGTTTCTGTTTTGTAAATGAGTTCATTTGTATCATTTTTTAAATTAAATTCCACATATGAGTGATATCATATGATATTTGCCTTTCTCTGACTTACTTCATTTAGTATGATAATCTCTAGGCCCATCAATGTTGCTGCAAATGGCATTATTTCATTCTTTTTTATGGCTGAGTAGTATTCCATTGTGTATATATACCACATGTTCTTTATCCATTCATCTGTCAATGGACATTTAGGTTGCTTCCATGTCTTGGCTATTGTAAATAGTGCTGCAATGAACATTGGGGTGCATGTATCTTTTTGTATTATGATTTTCTCTGGATATATGCCCAGGATTGCTGGATCATATGGTAGTTCTCTTTTTAGTTTTTTAGGAACCTCCATACTGTTCTCCATAGTGGTTGTACCAATTTACATTCCCACCAACAGTGTAGGAGGATTCCCTTTTCTCCACACCCTCTCCAGCATTTATTGTTTGTAGACTTTTTGATGATGGACATTCTGACAGGTGTGAGGTCAATGTAGTTTTGATTTGCATTTCTCTGGTAATTAATGATGTTCAGCATCTTTTTCATGTGCTTTTTGGCCATCTGTATGTCTTCTATGGAGAAATGTGTATTTAGATCTTCTGCCCATTTTTTGATTGGGTTGTTTGTTTGATATTGAGCTGTATGAGCTGTTTGTATATTTTCAAAATTAAGCCCTTGTCGGTTGCATTGTTTGCAAATATTTTCTCCCATTCTGTAGGCTGTCTTTTGGGATTGTTTATGGTCTCCTTTGCTGTGCAAAAGTTTTTAAGTTTGATTGGATCCCAATTTTTAATTGCTGTTTTTATTCCCATTACTCTAGGAGACGGAGCCCAAAAGACAGTGCTGTGATTTATGTCATAGGGTGTTCTGCCTATGTCTTACTCTAGGAGTTTTATAGTGTCCTTCCTTACATTTAGGTCTTCAATCCATTTTGAGTTTATTTTTGTATATGGTGTTAGAGAATGTTCTATGTCATTCTTTTACATATAGGTGTCCAGTTTTCCCAGCACTGCTTATTGAAGAGACTGTCTTTTCTCCATTGTATATCCTTGCCTTCTTTGTTGTAGATTAATTGACCATGAGTGCATGAGCTTATTTGGCTTTCTGTCCTGTTCCATTGATCTATATGTCTGTTTTTGTGCCAGTTTTATACTGTTTTGATGACTGTAGCTTTGTAGTATATTCTTAAGTCAGGGAGCCTGATTCTTCCAGCTCTATTCTTCTTTCTCAAGATGGCTTTGGCTATTCAGGGTCTTTTGTTTTTCAATTCAAATTAAAAATTTGTTTTGTTTTTATTCTGTGAAAAATGCCATTGGTAATTTGATAGGGATTGCATTGAATCTGTAGATTGCCTTCGGTAGTATAGTCATTTTAACAATATTGATTCTTCCAATCCAAGAACACAGTATATTTTTCTATCTGTTTGTGTTATCTTCAGTTTCTTTCATCAGCTTCTTATAGTTTTCTTAGTATGGATCTTTTGCCTCCTTAGGTAGGTTTATTCCTAGGTATTTTAGTCTTTTTCATGTGATGGTTAATGGGAAGTTTTCCTTAGTTTCTCTTTCTGGACTTTTATTGTTAGTGTATAGAAATGCAACATATTTCTGTGTATTATTTTTCTGTCCTGCAACATGACTGAATTCATTGATGAGCTCTAATAGTTTTCTGGTAGCACCTTTAGGATTTTCTATGTATAGTATCATGTCACCTGCAAACAGTGACAGTTTTATTTTTTCTTTTACAATTTGGATTTGTTTTATTTCTTTTTCTTTTCTGATTGCTGTGGCTAGGAGTTTCAAAACTATTTTGAATAAAAGGAGAGAGTGGGCATCCTTGTCTTGTTCCTGATTTTAGAGGGAAAAAAATGACAGAGGAAGGAACACTTCAGAACTCATTCTGTGAGGCCACCATCACCGTGACACCAAAACCAGACAAAGGTACCACAAAAAAAGAAAATTATAGGCCAACATCACCGAAGAACATAGATACAAAATTCTCAGCAAGATACTAGCAAACCAAATCCAACAATACATTAAAAGGATCATATACTATGATCAAGTGGGATTTATCCCAGGGATGCAAGGATTTTTCAATACCTGCAAATTAATCAGCATAATACACCATATTAAAAATTGAAGAATAAAAACCATATGATCACTTTGATCTCATTAAAACCATATGGCTTTTTATGATCTCACTTGACACAGAAAAAGCTTTTCATAAAATTCAACATCCATTTATAATAAAAACCCTCCAGAAGGTGGGCATAGAGGGAACATACCTCAACATAATAAAGGCCACCTATGACAAACCCACAGCTAACATAATACTCAGTTGTGAAAAGCTGAAAATAGTTCCTCTAAGATCAGGAATTAGAGAAGGATGCCCACTCTGAGTGTGTGTGTGTGTGTGTGTTTAAATATATTGTACTTCCTCTAGTTGTGGGTAGATTTAATGTAAGATGGCAATAAGTTGATCATTTTTTTCTTAAAACAAATGGTATAAAGAGTTTTTGGGGTCTCTCTGAAGTTTATTACTGTTCTGTAGAACTATCCAATAACAATTTTATATCAAATGTAAGGTATAGATATATAGACATAGATATAAAATACATATATATATTCGGTTATCAGAATGGGTAATTTTTTTAACCCATGGACCCTAGAAGGTCTATGAATATGATTTATGGGATCGATTAGCTCCTTGATATGGTATATGGTACACAGAAAATTGTGTATTTCAATTTTTCTATGTCTAGTGACTGTAGTTCTAATCAAATTTTCAAATGGCCCATGATCCTCATAAAAGCCTTGATAAAAAGTGTTTGACTTTCTCACATTCCCTGGATTATATATGCCAGACTATCCAAGAAAGTAACTATGTCATTCCTTCTAGGAGTGAAATGAGGAGGGAATAAGTTTGGGATTTTGTCAACAAGAAATGGAGCAAATGGTATGCTTTCTGAAAGCTGAGAGTAATGCAAAAACATTGATTGTGTTTTTCATTAAACTAATGAGAAAGCTAAAAAGTTTCTCAAAGAACTGAAAGTGTCCAGTTTGTCTGAGTACCAGAAAGGCAGAGATAAATTGGATAGAAAACACCACAATCTCTCTCATATTCCAGCTTATTTTAGGCCCCAAAATGATTTACATTTACTTCTCTGTGGTCTAAAAGTTGTTTGGATCAGTCTGAAGTCAAGTACCAATGGTGGTATACCCTAAAGGATAGATACTGGAAAGTTATCCATGGAAATGGCTTTACACAGTTCTGTTCCATGCAGCGTTTTCACTTTAAATAATAACTGTATTAAACCTCTTTCACATCAAGCCATTTATACTCTTAATAGAAATATATCCTGGTTATATCTGAGTATTTGATTTCTGTTAATATTTTTATTTTATGTCCTATTATCATATTACCATCACATACAATCCTTACATTTCAAAACATTTTCCTCGGACGTCAAAGTATAAGCAACCTGAAATATCTGTGCATATGCATGCTCTTATTATGAGTTTTGAATAACATAAAATATACCTAGTTAACAGTCTTACCTGAATTAACACTAGAGAGTTTGAATCAGTAAAAGGGGAAGATTGGAATTATCAAGAGAATATAGAATTTAACAAAGTGTTTTGGGTTTCCCTGGTGGCGCAGTGGTTGAGAGCCCACCTGCCGATGCAGGGGACACGGGTTCGTGCCCCGGTCCAGGAAGATCCCACATGCCACGGAGCGGCTAGGCCCGTGAGCCATGGCCACTGAGCTTGCACGTCCGGAGCCTGTGCTCCACAACGGAAGAGGTCACAACAGTGAGAGGCCCGCGTACCGCAAAAACAAAACAAAAAAACAAAACCAAAAACAAAGTGTTTCCGATTAATCTCATGATGCTTGACATAAATACGATAGTGAGGAAATAGATTCAGTCTCCCGTGGGTATGAACTACTGCCAGAAGGTGCTATTCAGTGCCAAGGTAGTTATAGTATCTGATACCTTGATCATTGAGCATATTGCCTCCAGTTTATTCCTATGATAATAGGACTTTCTTTTTAAAGTTGGAAGAAAGTATCAAAGATACAAAATACCCTGAACCCCCTGGAAGAGAGAAATAACTTCAGTAGGGAGAAATAGAAAATGAAGAGTACATGAAAAGTTAAGGTTGAACTCAATAACTGATAAATCCATCCGTGCCTAAGATGAAGGGTTTTACTTTGTGTCTAGTCATATAAATACATATATGTAACTATCAGAAGGAGTTTTTGGCTGATGCACCCTAGAAAGTGTGTGTGTGTGTAATTCTGTTTTGTTTTGGTTTTTGGATGATGGTGACATTTTCTTGTGTTAGTAATAACATTGTTTAGCCTAAGTTTTATGTATATATGTAAAAGTATATACATATATTTTAAAAGACATAAAAATATGTATGTGTGGTAGTTGATATATATGTAACATATACATGAATTATTTGTCTGCAATAACTATTTCTATTTGGGTCATCCTACTAGTTTAATTTAGCTGTCAGCTTCATATGATCTGTAACTTTTTTTTTTTTTTTTTTTTTTGGAAAATCTTCGCTTCCTGCCCCAAGTACCTCATGAAAATTTAGCACATTATTTTGGCATTGTTGATGACCCAAGGTGAAAACATTTGTTAGAAACACTATTTTTGTCTCTGGGGAATACTTAGTTTTGAGGAATAAACTGAACCCCAAATTAATATGTATTAATTAGCAGGGTTTTATTTTAGCAAGTTTTTTGTGTATGTCATTTTCTTCGTAAGCATATTCTTTTTTAATTTCTTCTTTTCTCTTCTTCCTCTCTCCATCAGTTGATCTATTTCTTTCATTTTTAGCATCATGAGTAGATAGTACCATATAGAATAAGACCTGAAACCATCCTACCCTTTTTCAAATGAATGACATCACTGATGATCCCAAGCAATAATCCGTATGTGGAAACACTCTCAGTATCAATGAGTGGAATAGGCTGACTGAAAAGATAGTGAGATCAGAACTAAGGAATATGTTTTCTAATATGTGCAAATCTGGTCAAGACGATAAAATTAAATTTCCTATTTACAGGTATGGCATGGCATCCATAGATAAGCATCTTGGTCAAAGGTTTCATTTCCTTTCTACCATTTATTAACCTCTCACCTTTTTCATGCCCAAAGCAGAGATTTACAAATCTTTTCAACCTGTACACTCACTGAGAACTGCCAAAATGTTCAGCCTACTGGAATCATTTGTTATGACGTTGGCCTGCAATGACTAATACCTCTTATAGACACCTTGTTTTTCAATGTGACTTCTCTGTTTCTCTCCTCAATATTTGGAGTACATTTTCTGCTCCTTGTATCTAGATTGCTCATATGAATTTCTTTGACCATTACAACATGGTTGTAAGTGATATTGTGTCACTTCTGAGTTAAGGCCTTAGAGGCTTTGCGAATTCTGCTTTGACCCTCTTGGAACCCAGGTGCCATGTGAGCTAGCATGTGGAGAGGCATAACTAGGTGTCCCAGCCAAGAGTTCCGTACAACATCCATACTTGTGAAGGAGATGGCATGTGATCAGCCATCACAGTGAACCTGCCAGCAGCAGGCGTGAGCCCTACTGACCCCAGGGGAAGCAGGGAAGAGACATCTAGTTGAGAATTGCCCAAATATTAAAACTACAGATTTGTGAGGAAATGAACAGAGATTAAATTTTGGGGTGATTTTTTAAGTATGTATATTAAACATATATATTTGAGGTGATTTTATATATATATATATATATAGAGAGAGAGAGAGAGAGAGAGAGAGAGAGAGAGATTTGATACCTTCACACATTGAGTGAGACAAAGCATGGAGATTCCTTCTAAAATTTGTTGTATAAATACATAATCATTTTAATGTATTTAGGATAATTCTTCCCTTAGTATATAATTAAAAATAGCACACCATTAGATAATTCATGTGTAATATCTGTTGAATTTGCATTGTTAATAACATTGTTAAACATAGAGTTCAAAGTTAGTGCTATGTAAATAGAATGTGATTTATCAACACTTATGGATATTATATTGCCTATGGTACATGTCAACTTTTTTTCATGAGGAATACTGAGTGGATTCACATATGGATGATTCCTGGAGGGTCATTATATTTTTTTCTGACATGGATTAGCATTTAATTTTATTTTGAATGTTTACCATATAGAATGTTGTAATTTTAGTAGTTATTTCATCAATTTCTGATTGAATATTTCCAATTTTTAAAGTAACTTTATTTTGAGAGCAGCTTTAGTTTCTAGCAAAATTGAACAGAATGCTCACAGATTTTCATAGCTTGATAGCTCATTTCTTTTTAGCACTGAATAATATTCCATTGTATAGGTGTACCACAATTTATATATCAGTCCTATTAAAGATCATTTTGTTTGCTTCCAAGTTTTGGCAATTATGAATAAAGCTGCAATAAACACATATGAGTAGGTTTTTGTGTGGACATACGTTTTCACCTCCTTGGGTAAATACTAAGGAGCCTCATTGCTGGATCACATGGTAAGAACATGATTACCTTTGTAAGAAACTTCCAAACTGTCCTCCTCCAAAGTGGCCATCCCATTTTGCATTCCCACCAGCAATGAATAAGTAACTTTATTTTGAGAGCAGCTTTAGTTTCTAGCAAAATTGAACAGAATGCTCACAGATTTTCATAGCTTGATAGCTCATTTCTTTTTAGCACTGAATAATATTCCATTGTATAGGTGTACCACAATTTATATATCAGTCCTATTAAAGATCATTTTGTTTGCTTCCAAGTTTTGGCAATTATGAATAAAGCTGCAATAAACACATATGAGTAGGTTTTTGTGTGGACATACGTTTTCACCTCCTTGGGTAAATACTAAGGAGCCTCATTGCTGGATCACATGGTAAGAACATGATTACCTTTGTAAGAAACTTCCAAACTGTCCTCCTCCAAAGTGGCCATCCCATTTTGCATTCCCACCAGCAATGAATCAGAGTTCTGTTGCTCCACATTCATGACAGATTTGGTAGTGTCAGTGTTCTGGATTTTGGCCTTTCTAATAGGTGTGTAGTGGTATCTCACTGTCTTAATTTGCATTTACCTAGTAACAGATGATGTGGAAAATCTTTTCATGTACTTATTTGTCATCTGTATACCTTCTTTGGTGAAGTGTCTGTAAAGGTATTTGGCCCTTTCTTTAACTGGGCTGTTTTCTTATTGTTGACCCTTAAATGTTCTTTGTATATTTTAGGTAACAGTCTTTCATCAGATGGACTGTTATTTCTAAAATATATTTTCCCAGTTTGTGGCTTTTTTCTCATTCTCTTGCAATTGTCTATTGCAAATCAGAAATTCCTAATTTAATGAAGTCCAGCTTAGCAACTATTTCTTTAATGTATCATGCCTTTGGTATTGTATCTAAAAGGTCATTACCAAACCCCAAGTTATGTAGATTTTCTCCTATGTTATCTTCTAGGAATATTATAGTTTTATGTTTTACATGTATCCAGTTGTTCCAGCACTATTTGTTCAAAAGACTATATTTTTCCATTGTATTGTCTTTATCCTTTGTCAAAGATCAGTTAACTGTATTTCTGAGGGTCTATTTCTGAGCTCTCCACTCTCTTCTATTGATATATTTATCTATTTTTTGGCCAACACCACATCATATTGACTATTATAGCTTTCTAGTTAGTCTTGAAGCCAGGTACTTCTTTGACTTTATTCTTCTGCTTCAATATTGTGTTGCCTGTTCTGGTCTCTTGCCTCTCTGTTTATACTTTAGCATTAATTTGTTGATGTCCAGAAATTTAACTTGCTGGGATTTTGATTGAGTGCATTGAATCTATAAATCAAGTTGAGAAGAACTGACATCCTGACAATATTGTTATCCTGTGCATAGACATGGAATATTTCTCCATATACTTCTCATTTAAGTTCTTTCATCAGAGTATTATAGTTTTTCGCATACACATTTTCTTAGATTAATACTAAGAATTTCATTTTTTAGGGTGCTAATGTAAATGGCATTGTGTTTTTAATTTCAATTCTACGTGTTCACTGATAGTCCCCTCCTTTAAGAGTAGGAAAGGACCTCAAGAGATTATCCAGGCCAATGTTCATGCTGTACAGACCAGGAAATTGAGGCCCAGCAAAGGGGAGGTGCCTCATCAAAGCTTGACTTGGAGCAGGAGCCGGGAAAACAGGGCCTGCGTCTCTCTCTCTATCTATACACACACACACACACACACACACACACACACACACACACACACACACACACACGGTATTTGCACTACCAATGAAGTGATACAGTGTTACATATATATATAATTTTTATCAGTTTTATGAGAAAATATAAATTTCTATATTTAATATGTATTTCTATATATCAAATAATGCTTTATTATATAAATATTTATATATTTTCATCAGAAAAATATGCTTATATATTTACATGCACATAGATATTATTGCACCACTTCATAGGTAGTAAAAGTACCTTATAATAACAAAATAATTCTAACTCCTCTCTCCCTCCTGTACCATATTTTATTGCTATCATTTATTTCATTTTACATAACCATATATATTCAGCTTTTTATATTTTGTTAAGATGGAATGGAGACTTCCAAAGTCCTTACATGCCAGACTGGAAACCAGAAGTGTTTTCATATACTTTTACTACTTGAAAACCTCAGTACCATATGAATAACTAAATGTTCATAACTGTTTGCTTCAAGCCATGTTTTTTTATATTGATACATTTAATCTAGCTGAAAACAGTGTCAATATAAAGTATGAGGTGTGAAAAATACTATTTTCTCCCAAATTATAGCCAGGTTTCTTAGTAGCTTCTACCAAATAACTTACCTCTTTTCTCTACTAATTTTAAATGCTACTTTTGCTGTTGGGGAAGAATTTTTTTCTAGGTGCTCAATCTTCTACTTTTATCAATTTGACTTTTTTTTTTTTTTTGCATAAGTAATACATTGTAATAATTACAGCAGGTTTATACTATATGTCTTGACTAATAGGTCACAACCCTCCTTTTCCTGGTCAAAATGCATCTGGATATTCTTGCCTATTTTTTCAGAAAAGCATGAAAATTTTCAAATGTCTCCTCTATCCTCCAAACAGCTCCCCAAAGTTTTGCCTGAAAGTATAAGAAAAATTACATAAGCCTATACATTCATTTAGAAAAGAATGGATTTTAAAAAAATAATATCAGGAACAATATATGCTTTCACTTACAAAATTCATTTGTTATATCTTCTAGTAAATTTCTGTCAAATAATTATCAAATTAATTGTTTCTTATTTGTATAAGTGTTTACATTAATAAACACATGCATTATATATATATAATTTGTGCATATTTTTAAGTGGGACAACCGTTAGTTTAATTATCATCAATATATGATCTAGTCTTCACATATTAAAATTCAATTATGTGAAATTTAGTAGTTCAATTCCATTGCCTTAATATATAGTCATTTTCACTAAAAATTGAAGGAAGTAGATATACATAATGCAGTCTTCTATGTTCCTTATATTCCTTCTTAAACTTTAAATGAGAACAATCTGTATTATTTGTTAAGATTTGAGAGTTACTCAGAGTACTTCAGAGACTACTAATATAGTATAGATCTCCTGTAGTAAATAAATATGTATCATATAAAAACATTACTAACAGTTTATAATTTTACATACTATAAAACTCATATAAATTCAGAACCTTAGTAGTTTGGATGAACTCAATCCCAACATCTGAGCTAATGTCAGAAGGTAAAATATTCTAATACCCGACTTTTAAATTGCCTACTGTTAATCACATCAGAACATTTCATAGAAAACTATATGAACTATATCAACTATTTGTCTTCAGTAGAGTTATACTCATTACTAGGCTGCTCATTCTCTGAACTTTGGGGTAACTTGGCATTCTTTGCTTAACGCTTGCTATAGAGCAGCTCACATCTTGGCACCACCATATAAACTATTCATTTTTTCAAACCTCTGAAATATAAGTTGGTACTGTTTATTCCCAGCCTCACACAGCCACCAGGAGGGTTTGAAAGCCAGTAAGAATAATTAATTACAGAATTCTGTTGAATGTAGTCATCTAATCCAACATTGCTATTTTACATCTGGATACAGTGTAGAAGAGGCATTATAGTTTGCTTATGACTAGGTGACAAAAAGCAGAGTGCCAATATGGAGACAGTTATAGGCAATGGGTCCACTTGAGTGTGAATTAAGATGCAGACAATTAGTAGCTATATGACTAGGTGACAAAAAGCAGAGTGCCAATATGGAGACAGTTATAGGCAATGGGTCCACTTGAGTGTGAATTAAGATGCAGACAATTAGGAAAACATAGGAAACATAGGAAAATTTATTTTACTCCTGTTGCCTCAGTTTTCTCATTTAAGATATAGGAAATATAATATGTACCTTTCTTTCTTATTTTAAAGATTATGAAACATAATGTAAGTAAAGCATCCAGTAGATACTCAGGAAGTCTAAGCTCAGAGTAACATTAGGAATACAGAGTAGAAGGACTCTGGTCTGTGAATGAAATGAATGAAATTTCCTTAAATATATTTAACTCTTTAATCAGATAAAATACAATTTGAAATATACATATCACACATGCATATAAAAGAAACAAAATTTGTAAGTCTTCTCACTATCTGAACCACATTAGTAAGACTATTCTAGATTCACTCTTTTTTAATTGGGGTGAAATTCACATAACATAAAATTAACCATTTTAAAATGTACAATTCTCTGGCATTTAATGTATTCACTACACTGTAAAATGATCACCTCTATCTAGGTCTGAAACATTTTCATCACACCAAATGAAAACTCCTTACCCATCAAGTGGTCCACTCTTTATTCATTTTTCTCCCAATCCCTGTAAACTACTAATCTGCTTTAAATGTATATGGATTTACACTTTCTGGATATTTCATATAAATGGCATCATGCAATATGTGATTTTTTTTGTTTGCCTTTTTTCACTTAGTGTAAAGTTTTCAAGTTTCATTCACATTATAGCATGTATCAGTATTTCATTTTTTTGCTGGCTGAATAAGATCCTATAATAAAGATATGTAACATTTTTCCTTTCATCATTTGATGGACATTTGAGTGTTTTCCATATTGTGCTGTTGTGAATAGTGCTAATATAAACATCTGTATACAAGTTTATGTTTGCCTATGTTTTAAAAATTAGATAGATATCTGAGGAAGAATTTTTGGATATTGTGGTAATTTTTGTTTAAATTATTTTTAAAAAATCACAAAACTGATTTCTACAGAAGCTCTGCCATTTTATATTCCCACCAGCAATCTACAAGTGTTCTAAATTCTCCTTGCCAAGACTTGTTTTTTTTTCCCATCTGGGTTTTTGATTATAGCCATCCTACTGAGTATGAAGTGATATATCTCATTGTTGTTTGGATTTGCATTTTTCAAATGAAGAGCTGTGTTTGGGATCTTTTCACGTGCTTGTTGGACATTTGTATATCTTCTCTGGAAAGATGCATATTCAAGCCTTTTCTCCTTTGTTTATTTGGGTTGTCATTTTGTTGCCGAATGGAAGAGTTCTTTATAAAGTCTAGGTACTAGACCATTGTCAGGTACAAGGTTTGCAGTATTTTCTACTATTTTATAGGCTGTTTTTCATTCTCTTCATGATGTACTTTGAAGACCAAAAAAATTTAATTTTGATGAAATCCAGTTTATCTCTTTTTCTAACATACCTAAGAAACCATTGCCAAATCCAACATCCTAAAGAATTATCACTATGTTTTCTAAGAAGTTTACACTTTCAGCTCTCTTACATTCAGGTCTTGGATACATTTTTAGTTGATTTTTGTATGTGATGTGAGATACTTCATTCTTTTGCATGTGTATATATAGTTTCCCCAACAATATTTGCATCACTCTGATAAATAGTAACATTGAGCACATTTTTATGCCTGTTGGCCATTTGTATTGCTCCATTTGAGAAACGTCTCTTTAGTTCTTCCCCCTCTGCCAACTCTTTCTCTTTTTAAAAAGTTTAGGTATAATTAACATAAAACATTATATTAGTTTCAGGTATAAAACACAATGATTTGATGTGTTTATACACTATAAAATCATCACAATCAATCTAGTCAGCATGTCACCTTACATGGTTTTAACAATATTTTTTCTTGTGTTGAGAACCCTTCAGATTTACTATCTTAGCAATTGTAAAAAAGCAGTATGGTGTTATTAACTATAGTCACCATGCTATAGTTTATATCCCCGTGACTTACTTATTTTAAAACTGGAAGTTTGTATCTTTTGACCTTCTTCCCCTATTTCTCTCCCCCCACAACCAGCCTCTGGCAAAAAAATCTGTTCTCTGTATCTATGAGGTTTGTTATTTTCTGTGTTTGTGTTGTAGATTCCACATATAAGTGAGATCCTACAGTATTTGTCCTTCTGTCTGACTTATTTTACTTGGAGTAATGCCCTTAAGGTCCATCCATGTTGTCACAAATGGCAAGATTTCATTCCTTTTTATGGCTGAATAGTATTACAAGATTTTTAAAATCCATTCATCTATTAATGGACACTTAGATTGTTTCCATATCTTGTATGTTGTAAATAATGCTGCAATGAACATAGGGGTTTGTATATCTTTAAGAATTTGTGTTTTCATTTTCTTCAGATAAATACCCAGAGGTGGAATTGCTGGATCATATTGTTAATAATTTGAGGAGCCTCGATACTGCTTTCTATATTGGCTGTACCAATTTACATTCCCACCAGCAATGCACAAGCCTTCCCTTTTCTCCACATCTTTGCCAATACTTGTTATCTCTTGTTTTTTTTGATAATAGCCATTCCAGCAGGTATGTGGTGATAGCTCTTTGTGGTTTTGATCTGAATTTCCCTAATGATTAGTGATGCTGAGTATCTTTTCATGTACTTGTTGGCCATATGTATGTCTTCTTTTAAAAAATGTCTATTCACATTATCTGCCTATTTTTTTTTTTTTTTTTTTTGTGGTATGCGGGCCTCCCTCTGTTGCGGCCCTGCATCGGCAGGCGGACGCGCAACCACTGCGCCACCAGGGAAGCCCCTGTCTATTACATTTTTGTTTTAATTATATTTTGTCTTATATAAGTATTTCTAACCCAGCTATACCCCAGTTTCCATTTGCATGTAATATGTTTTTCTATCCCTTCATTTTCAGTCTTCGCATGTCCTTATATCTGAAGTTAGTCTCTTGTAGGCAACACATAGATGGGTCTTGTTTACATATCCATTTAGACACTTTGTGTCTTTGGTTAGAGAATTTAGTCCATTTACATTTAAAGCAATTATTGATAGATATATACTTGTTGCCATTTTGTTAATTGTTTTTAGGCTGCTTGGAGTTCTATGTTTGAGTCTTCTTTTCTAGCTCTCTTTGTTAGTCATTTGATGACTGTTTTAGGGACTCACTTATATTCCTTTCTCTTTATCTTTTGTGTATCTACTCTAGGACTTTGTTTTGTAGATACAATGAGGCTTCATATAAGAACTTTTATCTATAGCAGTCTATTTTAACTTGATAACATCTTAAGTTTGATCCCATTCTAATGTTCAATATTTTTACTCTCCCTCCTTCATGTTTTATATTTTTGATGTCACATTTTACATCTATTTATATTGTGTATCCCTTAATTAATTTTTATAGTCATAGCCATTTTTACTATTTTTTGTGTGTGTTTAACCTTTACACCAGCTTTATTAGGGATAAATTCACTATCTTTACTATATATTTACATTTCTAGGGAGATTTATTCTTTTATATGTTTTCTTCTTACTAATTAGCACCCTTTCTTTTCAGCTTAAATAAGTTCTTTAATATTCCTTGTAAGGCTGGGCTAGTTATAATCAGCTGTTTAGCTTTTGCTTATCTGAAAAACTCTTTACCCCTCCTTCAATTCTCAATAATGATATGATTTTTTCCCCCAGCACTTTAACTGTATTGTGCCAATCTATTCTGGCCTGCAAAGTTTCTGCTGAAAAATCTGCTTATAATTTTATGGGGGTTCCCTTATATATAACAAATTGTTTTTCTCTTGCTTCTTTTAAGATTCTCTCCTTGTCTTTACTTTTTGGCATTTTAATTATAATGTGTCTTGGAGTGGATCTCTTTGGGTTCATCTTGTCAGAAACTCTCTGGGCTTCCTGGTTCTGGATGTCTATTTTCTTCCCCAGGTTAGGAAAGTTTTCAGCCATTATTTCTTCAAATAACTTTTCTGCTCCTTTCTCTTCTCTTTCTGGGACCCCTGTAATGCAAATGTTATTCCACTTGGTGTTGTCTAATAATTCCTTTAATCTTTCTTCACTTTTTTTCTTTTTTCTTTTTTTTCTATTTTCTGCTCTGTTAGATGAGTACCACTGCCTTGTCTTGAAGTTCATTGATCCTTTTATCTGCTTCATCTGGAATTACACTGAACCCCTCTACTATATTTTTCAGTTTAGTTCTTGTATTTGTCAGCTCTGTGACTTCTGTTTAGTACTTTCTTTTTTTCTTTTTATATATTTTCTCTCTTTGTTGAAGTTCTCAGAGTGTTCATTCTCCTAAGTTCAGTGAGTATCTTTATGATCCTTGCTTTGAACTCTTCATCAGGTAAATTACTTATCTCTGTTCCATTAAGGGTTTTTTTTCCCCTGAGGTTTATGTTTCTCTCTTTTTTTGGATCATATCCCTTTGTGTCTTCATTTTGCTTGACTCTCTGTGTTTGTTACTATGTATTAGATAAAATAACTTTCCCAGTCTTGAGGAAGTGGCCTTGTGTAGAAGATGAACCTTGTCATTCAGCCCTGCCCTAGTTCTTGGTTTTCTCTCAAACCTTTGAGACTGTTCCAGCAGCCTATTATGTTTTAATAGCTCTCAGTTGTTGAGAGTGTGCCAAGACCTGTCAGTATTCCAAAAGGGAGGATCTTAGTTGGCACCTAGATTTAGGCTGATTGGAAGCCAGACCTTTAGTCAGTAGCTTTTAAAGTATGCAAATACATACAATTCTATGGGGCTGCAAGCATAAGCAGTCACAGGAGCCAGGCAATCTAGAGGTTTCCCCTAGGTGGCAGTCACAAATGAACAGGATCTCCACTCAATTGGATAAACTCTTTTCTAGGAGATATCAGAGGGAGATCCCAAAGATGGCATCTGCTTTGCCATTCCCTGAGAGCAGCTTCATAGGCCCCTAAGTATGTGCCAAACCTGAAGCTTGCCCCTCAGGCCAAAGCTCCAGAACTAAGAAATAAGCCTCTTTCCCAGAAATAATGGGGGTTTGTTTCAGTCTGTTGCCTGTGTAGTGCTTTGGGGGTAGTAGCTGGCTAAAAACTGTCTCCAATTGTTACGGTTTTATGGGACACAAAAACAAAAGCCACTGTGGCCACCAGAACCAGGTGGTCAAAGGGCATCCCCTGAATGGCAGCCATGAAAACTATGACACCTGATGTAAATGCCAGGACAGCAGATGCATGTAAGAGCTCCCGTTTGGGAGAATGCTGCTGTTCTACAGTGAAGCAGAGGGAGAGCTCCATGAGAGCACCTGCCTTCTGAGGTCTCTAGAAGGGATTATAGTCAGTCCTTAGTTACATATTTAATTTGAAGCCTGTCCTTCAGGCCGCATCTATGATTAGCTAATAGACCTCCTTCGCAGAGAGACTAAGGTCCTGGATCTGTTGCCTCTTGCTGCACCCTAGGGTTTGTAGCTGTTTAAGGACTCTTTTTTGATTGTTTACAGTCCTGTGGGACCAGTGAACATAATCCCTGCTAGCCACCAGAGCCAGGCCATGTAGAGGTGTCCCAGGTGGTTGCTGCAGAAATTGGGGCACCAGTTAAGGTTACAAGTACCTTTCTGGGAGATTCTGTCTTGTCCATTGTGACTCAGAAGGATACTTGGTATGCTTTCTGTCTTCTTAAATGTGTTGAGACTTGTTTTGTGACCTAACATATGATCTATCCTCAAAATGTTTTGTGTGCTTGAAAACAATGTGTATTCTGCTACTTTTGGACTGAAATTTCTGTATGTGTCTGCTAGGTCAATTTGCTCTATAATGTTGTTCAAATCAGCTGTCTCTTTATTGATTTTTTTGCCTCCATGTTCTATGACTTATTTTAAGTGGGGTATTTATTCACTGACTATTATTGTACTGCTTTCTATTTCTCCCTTCCCCTCTTGAATATCTATATATTAAAGTACTTTGATATTGGGTGTGTGTATGTTAATACTTGTTAAATTTCTGGTTTAATTGTCCAAATTTGTCATTATATAATAACCTTCTGTGATTATAGAGACAGTTTTGGACATAAAATCTATCTTATTGGAGAGAAGTGTAGTCACTGCTGCTTCCTTTGTTTACCATTTGCATAGAATATCTTTTCCCATCTCTTTACTTTCAACCTGTGTGTGTTTTAAGATAAAGTGAATATCTTATAGATAGTATATCCTTGAATTGTGTTTTTTGATCTCTTAAGCAACTCTATGATTTCTGATGAGGGAGTTGAATCCACTTACATTTAAATTAATTATAGGAAGGACTTACTATTGCTATTTGGTTTATTGTTGTTTGTCTCTTTTGTAGTTGTTTTGTCCTCTTTTCATCTATTCCTGTCTTCCTTTGCTATTTGATGATTTTTTGTAGTGATTTGTTTATTAATTTTTCTTTATCTTTTGCACATCTATTACAGTATTTTGTCCTTTGTGACTAGCTCAAGGCTTCCATAAAATATCTTCAAGTTATAATCATCTATTTTAAGTTGATAGCATTTAACTTGTTTTCTTAATTGAAATATATTTGAAATACAGCATTGGGCAAGTTTAAGGTGTATAATATTTTAATTTGATTGCCACTGTAGCTGTAATTAGCATGTCCATTATGTTACATAATTATCATTTCTTTTTAGTGCTTGAATGCTTACGTTCTATTCATAACAAGTTTGATAACTAAGGTACAATATTGTTGTCTGTATTCACTATTGTGCACTAGATCTCTAAGACTTATTTACTACTCACTGTAAGTCTGTACCCTTAAGCAACATCTATCCTAGTCCCCTGGTAACCACCATTTTACCCTCTGGTGTCACAAGTTTGGCTTTTCCGAACTCCACATATAAGTGGTATCATACAGTACTTGTCTTTGTCTGACTTTTCTCACTTAGCATAATGTGCTCAAGGTCCATTCATGGTGTTGCAAATGGCAGAATATCCTTTTTCTCATGCCTGATTAATATTCCACTGTATATATACTCCACATCTTTTTTATCCATTCATCACTTGATGGGCACTTAGGTTGTTCCATATCTTGACTATTATGAATAATACAATAAATATGAGAATGCATATATCTCTTTGATATCCTGTTTTCATATCCTTTGGGTATATACCCAGAAGTGAATTGCTGGATCAAATGGTACATCTATTTTTAATTTTTTGAAAAACCTCCATTGTTTTCCATTGTGGCTGCACCAATTTACCTACATTCCTATCAGTGGTACTCAAGGGTCCCCTTTTTTCTCTACACTCTCACCAATCATTGATATTTCTTGTCTTGATGATAGCCATTCTAGCAATTTTGAGGTGGTGTCTCCTTGTGGTTTTCATTTGCATTTCCCTGATGGTTAGTGATATTGAGCCCCTTTTTATGTACCTATTGGCCCTTTGGATGTCCTCTTTGGAAAAATGTCTATTTAGTTCCTCTGACCATTTATCAAGCAAATTGTTGTTATTGTTAATGAGTTGTATCAGTGCTTTATACATTTTAGATATTAACCACTTACCCAATATATGGTTTGCAAAAGATTTTTTCTCATCTGTAGGTAGCCTTTTGGTTTGTTAAATTTTTGCAGAAGATTTTAAGTTTGATGTAGTCCCATTTGATTTTTACTATTGCTATTTGTGCTTTTCATGTTATGCCTAAAATTATTGCCAGGACCCATGTTGTGAAGCTTCCTCCCTAAGTTTTCTCCTAGGAGTTTTAGGGTATCAGGTCTTATATTTAAGTCCTTGATCCAATTTTAGTACGTGGTACGAGATAAGGTCCAATTTCATTGTTCTGTTTATGTGTATCCAGTTTTCCCAGCACCATTTGTTGAAGAGACTATCTTTTCCTCATTGTGTGTTCTTGGCTCCTTTGTTGAATATCTGTTGACCATATTTCTGGGGGATTAATTCTGAGCTCTTCATTCTGTTCCATTGGTTGATGTCTATTTTTATGCCATAGGTTGAAGTCAGAAAGTGTGATACCTCTGTCTTTGTTCTTCTTTCTCAGGATTGTGATGAATATTTGATGTCTCTTGTCATTCCACACAAATTTTAAGATTGTTTTTTCTATTTCTGTGAAGAATGTCATCAGAATTTTGATAGGGATGGCATTGAATCTATAGATGGCTTTGGTAGTATTTTAACAATATTAATCCTTGTGATCCATGAACACAGGATGTCTTTCCATTTGTTTGTGTGTTCTTCAGTGTTTTTCCTCAAAGTCTTGTACTTTTTATTGTACAGATCTTTCACTTCCTTGGTTAAATTTTTTTTTTTTTTTTTTTTGCGGTACACGGGCCTCTCACTGTCGCGACCTCTCCCGTTGCAGAGCACAGGCTCCGGACGTGCAGGCCCAGTGGCCATGGCTCACAGGCTCAGCCACTCTGCGGCATGTGGGATCCTCCCGGACTGGGGGCAGGCCCAGTGGCCATGGCTCACAGGCTCAGCCACTCTGCGGCATGTGGGATCCTCCCGGACCGGGGCACGAACCCATGTCCCCTGCATTGGCAGGCGGACTCTCAACCACTGTGCCACCAGGGAAGCCCTCCTTGGTTAAATTTATTCCTAGATATTTTATTATTTTGATGCCATTGTGAATGGGGTAGTTTTATTTCTTTTTCAGTTATTTATTATTATTATATGGAAATGCAACTGATTTCTATATGTTGATTTAATACCCTGTAACTTTAATGAATTCATTGATTAGTTCCAACAATTTTTCCATTGAGTATTTGAGATTTTCATTATATAAAAACATATCACCTCCAAATAATGACAATTTCACTTCTTCCTTTGCAATTTGGGTTTCTTTTATTTCTTTGTCTTGCCAGATTGCTCTAGTTGGTACTTCCAGTACTATATTGAATAAGCGATATGAGAGTGTGCATTCTTATCTTTTTCCTGAATTTAGGGAAAAGGATTTCAATATTTCACCATTAATTATAATGTTAGCTGTGATTTTGTCATATATGGTGTTTATTATGTTGAGGTAAGATCTTTCTGTACCCAACCTACTGAAGGTTTTTTGTCATAAAGGGATAATATACTTTGTAAAATGCTTTTTTCTGCACCACTTGAGATGATCATGTAATTTTTATCTTTTATTTCATTAATATGATTTATTACATTTATCCATTTGTGTAGGTTGAACCACTTTGCATCCCAGAAATAAATCCCATTTTGTCATTGTGTATAATACTTTTAATGTATTCTTGAATTTAGTTTAATATTTTGGTTGAAAAATTTTGCATCTATATTCATCAGGGATATTGGTCTATAGTTTGCTTGTAGTGTCCTTATTTGGCTTTATTGTCAGGGTAATACAGCCTTGTAGAATGAATTTGGAGTTCAATTCTTTGGAAGTGGTTGAGAAAAATGAGCATTAATTCTTAAAATATTTAGTGTAATTCTCTAGTGAAGCTGTCTGGTCCTGCAGTTTTCGGTTTGGGGTTTCTGTATTGGGAGGTTTTTTTTTTTTTTTTTTTTGGCGGTACAAGGGCCTCTCACTGTTGTGGCCTCTCTCGCTGCGGAGCGCAGGCTCCGGACGCGCAGGCTCAGCAGACATGGCTCACGGGCCCAGCCGCTCTGCGGCATATGGGATCTTCCCGGACCGGGGCACGAACCCGTGTCCCCTGCATCGGCAGGCGGATTCTCAACCACTGCGCCACCAGGGAAGCCCGAGAGGGTTTTGATTACTAATTCAATCTCTTTGTTTTTCTTCTGTTCAGATTTTCTGTTTCTTGCTGATTCAGTGTTGGTAAATTGTATGTTTCTAAGAATTTATCCATTTCTTCTAGGTTGTCTAATTTGTTGGCATATAATTGTTAATAGTAGTCAATTGTGATCCTACACATTTCTGTAGTATCAGTTGTAATGTCTTCTCTTTCATTTCTTGTTTATTTGAGTCTTCTCCCTTTCTCTCCATTCCATACTCCCTCCTCCCCTCCCATCTCTCTTTAATAGAGTCTAGCTAAAAGTTTGTCGATTTTATTTACTTTTCGTCAGAATCAGCTCTTAGGTACTTTCTATGGATTCTTCTGGTCTCTGTTTCACTTTTTAGTGAAGCTGTCTGGTCCTGCAGTTTTCTGTTTGGGGTTTCTGTATTGGGAGGTTGTTTTTTTTTTTTTTGGCGGTACAAGGGCTCCATTCCATACTCCCTCCTCCCCTCCCATCTCTCTTTAATAGAGTCTAGGTAAAAGTTTGTCGATTTTATTTACTTTTCGTCAGAATCAGCTCTTAGGTCCTTTCTGTGGATTCTTCTGGTCTCTGTTTCACTTTTTTTCCACTCATCTTTATTTTTGGCGGTACAAGGGCCTCTCACTGTTGTGGCCTCTCTCGCTGCGGAGCGCAGGCTCCGGACGCGCAGGCTCAGCAGACATGGCTCACGGGCCCAGCCGCTCTGCGGCATATGGGATCTTCCCGGACCGGGGCACGAACCCGTGTCCCCTGCATCGGCAGGCGGATTCTCAACCACTGCGCCACCAGGGAAGCCCGAGAGGGTTTTGATTACTGATTCAATCTCTTTGTTTTTCTTCTGTTCAGATTTTCTGTTTCTTGCTGATTCAGTGTTGGTAAATTGTATGTTTCTAAGAATTTATCCATTTCTTCTAGGTTGTCTAATTTGTTGGCATATAATTGTTAATAGTAGTCAATTGTGATCCTACACATTTCTGTAGTATCAGTTGTAATGTCTTCTCTTTCATTTCTTGTTTATTTGAGTCTTCTCCCTTTCTCTCCATTCCATACTCCCTCCTCCCCTCCCATCTCTCTTTAATAGAGTCTAGGTAAAAGTTTGTCGATTTTATTTACTTTTCGTCAGAATCAGCTCTTAGGTACTTTCTATGGATTCTTCTGGTCTCTGTTTCACTTTTTTCCACTCATCTTTATTATTTCCTTCCTTCTGCTAACTTTGGACTTAATTTTTTCTTCTTTTTCTAATACCTTGAGATATAAAGTTAGGTTATTTAAGAACTTTCTAATTTCTTAATATATGCATTTATCACTTTATAGTGATAAAGTTTATACTTTTTAAAGTTTATGCTTTCTTCTCAGAACTGCTTTGGCAGCATCCCATAGGATTTGCTAGTTTGACATTTGATCTTTTATGTTTATATTTTCACTTGTTTCAAGATAATTAAAAAAAAATTCCCTTTTGATTTTTCCTTTTATTCATTGGTTGTTCTGAATGGTGCTGTTTAGTTGCCATGTATTTACAGCTTTTGCAGCTGTCCTCTTTTCATTGATTTCTAGTTTCTTACTATTGGGGTAAGAAAAGATTGTTGGTATGATTTCAGTCTTCTTAAATTTGCTACGACATGTTTGGTGTCCTTTTACACGATCTGTCCTGGGGAATGTTCCATATGCACTTGAGAAGAATGTGTATTCTGCTGATGTTGAAGAGACAGTTCTGTATGTTTCTTTTAAAACCATTTGGTCTAAAGTGTGATTCATTTTCAACATTTTCTTGATTTTTCCATTTGGATGATCTATCCATTGCTGACAGTGGAGTAGTAAAGTCCCTTCTATTGTTGTATTGTCAACTTCTTCCTTCAGATCTGTTAGCATTTGCTTACTATGTTTAGGTGTTCAGTACATATATATCTACCAAGGTTGGATGCATATATTTTTCATTTTATGCCATCTTGATGACCTTTTTCCCTTGTTACCATTTCTGGCTTACAGACCATTTTTTCTGAGATAGTAAGTATGGCTATCCTTACTATCTTTTGGTTTCCCTTGCATGGAATATCTTCTGCCATCCTTTTACTTAAGCTTAAGTGTGTCTTTAAAGCTGAAATGAGTCTACTGTAGGCAGCATATAGTTGGGTCATTCAGCAACTGTGTGACTTTTGGTTGGTAAATTCAATACGTTTACATTTAGAGAGTGATTATTGATAGGTAAGGACTTATTACTGCCATCTTATTCTTTGCCTTCTGGGTGTTTTGTGTTGCTGTTGTTTCTTTTTCCTTAGGTCTCTGCCTACCTATGTAAATTGGTGAGTTTCCATAGTGGTATGCTCTGTCATTCCTTTTTTATTATGTGTCATGAATTTAGTCTAGATCTTTGCTTTGTGGTTACCGTGAGACTTAGATAAAACAGTTCACTTTATGTTGACAGAACTTACCTTGTTTTGCATATAGAGGCTCCATGCTTTTACCCATCCCCTTTATTTATATATTTGTTTATTTATTTACTTATGTATTTATTTATTTAACGACACCACGTGGCATGCAGGATCTTAGTTCCCCTACCAGGGATCGAACCCATGCCCCTTACAGTGGAAGCATGGAGTCTTAACCACTGGACCCCCAGGGAAGTCCCTCATCCCTTTTTATATTTTGATATCATAATTTACCTTTTTATTCTGTGTTTTCATTAATAATAGTTGCTATATTTATTTTTAATGTTCTTTTTCTTTAATATCTATAGTTAAGTGGCTAACACAACCATCCTAATATAGTTTTCTAATACTATTTTCACCTTTATCAGAATGTTGTGTACTCTCATATGTTTTCATGTTGCAGATTAGCATCTTTTCAGCTTGAAGAACTAACTCCTTTTTGTGTTTCTGTGAGTCAAGTGTAGTGGCGATGAGCTCCCTCTGCTTTTGTTTGGGAAAGCTCTCTTTCTTCTTCATATCTGAAGGATAACTTTGTGAGATAAAGTATTCTTGGCTGGCAATTTCTGTCTTTCAATACTTTAAATTTGTTATTCCACTCTCTTCTGGCCTTTGGAGTTTCTGTTGAGAAATCTGCTGATAGCCTATTGGTAGTTATTTGTAAGTTACATTATTTTTTTTTTCCCTAGCTGCCTTTAAAGTTCTTTTTTTATCATTGAGTTTTGATAGTTTCATTATAATGTGCCTTGGAGAAGGTCTTTTTGCATTGAGATAATAGAGTGTTCTATTAGCTTTGTGGAATTGTATGTCCAAATACTTCCCCAGGTTTGGGAATTTCTCAGCTATTATTTCTTTAAATAAAATCTCTGCCCCCTTCACACACTCTTCCCCTTTTTATATACCAATTATTCTTAGATGTGCCTTTTTGACTAAATCCCATAACTCTCATAGGGTTTCTTCAGTTTCTTCATTTAAAAAACAATCTTAGTTCTCTCTCCTCTTCTGCCTGAATTATTTCTGTATTCCTATTTTCCAAAATCTTTATTTTTTCCTCCATCTCATCTGCCCTGTTACCAATACTCTCTACTGCAATCTTCACTTCATTCATTGAATTCTTCAGCTCTAGAATTTCTGTATTTTTTTTTTTTTTTTTTTTTTGGTGGGGGGACGCAGGCTTCTCACTGTTGTGGCCTCTCCTGTTGTGGAGCACAGGCTCCGGATGCGCAGGCTCAGCGGCCATGGCTCACGGGCCTAGCCGCGCCGCAGCATGTGGGATCTTCCCAGACCGGGGCACGAACCTGTGTCCCCTGCATCGGCAAGTGGACTCTTAACCACTGCGCCACCAGGGAAGCCCTGTATGATTTTTTAAAAATAATTTCATTGTCTTTAGTAAAGAACCGTTTTTGTTAATAAATGTTATTCCTGAGTTGATTGAATTTCCTTTCTGATTTTTCATGTAGCTTTAAAATTTCATTATAACAGCTATTTTGAAACTTTTATTATCATTTGGATCACAACATTCTGTGCATTTATGTTTAGTTGCTAGAAAATTATCATTTTCTTTTTGTGATACAATATTTCCTTTATTTTTCGTAGCATTTGAGGTGTGCGCTTTTGCTTTCACATTTGAAGTAGCAGACACCCTCCTTACATAAAGTTTATGTCTGCTTTGGTTCTCTCAATTCAAGAGTTTGGTTACTAGAAACTTTTCTTTTGTATTCCAATATACAAATTCCAGGTGGCACTATAGCTCAAGTTTGTGGTTTCTCCTACCTGGTCTGGCTATCTAAGATGTACTTGTGAGCATGCACATGGTGCCAGCAGCAGGGTGGGGGGAGGTGTAGGCTTAGCACCTGAGGCTTTGTGGGGACCCATGGTCCCAGTGAGGGGAAAACATGAGTGGGTTACTCCTAGGCATTCATGGGTGGACCTCCAACTAATGTCCCAAAGGAGACAGCAGGAAATGCATTCCTTTAATGCCCTTTTATATTCTTATCTGGATCCTTCTCTTTCCTTTCCCGCCTCCCAGTCATTGAGGTCCCTCCTCAGAAATCTGGGTCCTGCTAGAGAAAAATCAGGTCTCTCCAGCCACAACCTGAACAACTGGGGCAGCCAGGCAGTCTTTCACCACTTTTGCTTTCTACCTCCTCTGTGGGGGCTGTCACCACTGCCAAAAGCCAAGCCCCTTGCAGTGTCACCCCGGGGAGGTGGGCCTCCTTAGCAAGTTCCTCCCTCTCCTGTGCATCCAAGCATGTCTCTGTCCCCCTCAAATTGAATGTCAGATTCTTCCCTCAGGCAGGCTGGTCCTCCACACATTCTCTCTCACCCATGGGTATCTATATAGTTTTGTACTCTCTAGTTTCCCTTTTTCCTGATTGTGGCAAGTGGGGTTAGGGCAGATGCACCAGCTTCCTTGGATCCACAGTTCCCACTGAGATTCAATCTGTCCCCTTTCAGATGTACAGATGGATAGAAACCTCCTGGGTATGTGGTATGATATGCAGAAGCAGTTTCGTTCAGTTAAGAATGTTCAGTTAGTTGTTAATCAGAAAGGAGAAAAAAGAGGAAGGACTCACACTACCCTGAATGCTGACGTAACCCACCAATAAAGCAATAACATCTTAATTTTAATAATATACAAAAACTCTAAATTTCTACTCTCTCTTCACACTCTGTGTTTTTGTAATGTTTGCTTCTTTTTATACTGTTTATCCATTAGCAAATTTGTATCTTTTAACTTTTACATTAGGATCAAAAGTAATTTATGCACTACCATTACTGTGTATCATTATTCTGTGTTTGTCTATATATTTACCATTACTAGAGGGATTTATGCTTTCAGATGATTTTGCATTGCTATCTGCCATGTTTTCTTTTCAATTTAAGAATTTGGTTAAACATTTGTTGTAAGGCAGGTATAAGGATGATCAAATCCTTCAGTTTTTATTTTCTTGGGAAGACCATCTCATCTTCTTTTTCAAAAAGAATTTTGCAGGATATAGTATTGTTGATTTTCAACTGTTTTTCATTTAATACTTTAAATATATAATCCCACTCTTTCCTGGCCTGCACAGTTTCTGCTTAGAAATCCAATCATAGCGTTATTCAGGAGTTCCTTGCATGTAATGTGTTATTTTTCTCTAGATGCTTTCAAATTTTTTCTTTGTCCTTATCTTTTGACAATTCTATTATAATGTGTCTTGGTGTAATCATCTTCCAGTTGATCCTATTTGGAGTTTCATGGACTTCATGAATCTGGAGACCATTTTCCTACTAAGACTTTGTGCATTTTCAGCCACCATTTTATTAAATAAGTTTTCTGCCCCCCTCCCCCCTTTTTTTTTTTTTTTGCAATTTAGGACTCCTGTGATGCAAATATTGTTTCACAGGATAGTGTCCCATTATTCATGTAGGCTTTCTTCACTCTTTCATTCTTTTTTTCTGTTTTTGCTTCTTACTGGATAATTTCACATGATCTCTCTTTGAGTTCACAGATTCGTTCTTCTGATTGATCATGTCTGCTGCTGAAGCTCTATATTATACTTTTCATTTATTGTATTCTTCAGGTCCAGAATTTCTTTTATTCTCTTTATAGAATTTCTCTTTTTTCCATATATTTATTTTCTAATTTCAATCTCTGTCTGTGTTCTCTTGCAAATTGCTAAACTTCCTCAAACAGTTATTTTGAATTTGTGTTCACACAATTTATAGATCTCTTTTTTTGGCATCAGTTACTGTAAATTTATTGTGTTCCTTTGGTGGTGTCATGTTTCCTTGTTTTTCACGTTACTTGTATTCTTTAATTGATGTCTGCTCATTTGAATGAGTAGTCACCTCTTCCAGACTTTACAGACTGATTTTGGGTTAGTGCAAGGGCACTGGCTGTTTGGTGTGCAAAAGCTCTGGCCCCAGGGATTGCAAAAGTGGCTCCATCTCCAGGGTGATACTGTGGCATGGACTCTGGTCAGCTCCACCAGCTGAAGTCAGTGACTGTGAAGATTGCAGGGGTCCTTGGTCACTAAAAGGCTGAGTGTTTCTGCAATAGTTGCAGGGCTTCTGAGTTCTTTGATACTGAAGTGAGGTATGCTGGGATTCTCCTATTCTCATTTTCTTAGATGTGGTAACATCATGGCTGAGGGATCCCTCTTGGTAGTAAGCTCTTGGTGGTGGGGGGGAGTTGTGCAGTAGTGACTCCTGTTTTGGAGGGTTGTGGCAGTATGAACTCTGGACAGCTCTGTCCACTGGGGTCAGTGTGGGTGAAGATGGTGGGGGGTCCTCCTCTCCTTCTTTTCCCCATGATGGAGGTCCAGCTGAGGATATTGAGGGTATCCTTCTTAGTGCTGAGCTGTTCTGAGACAGTGAATGGAGTGACAGATGTAAAATGCTTCCTGTGTTTTTCTGCTCAGCCATCTTTGGTTTGGGTGTCCCACTGGGTTGCTTCAGCTTCTTAATTTTAATCTGGACTTATTCCAGAGATAGTTTCATCAGTGGGCAGTTGTTTAATCACTATTTTTGTGGGAGGATGAAGTCTCACCTCCCAATCTACCATCTTGCTGACACCATTCTACTGTATGTCCTATCTATCATCCATAGTGTGGTATTGAAGTCTCCAGATACTATTGTAGGATTGTTTCTCCCTTCAACTCTGGAAGGTTTTGCTTTACATGTTTTCCAGTAGATTTCATAAATGGATTGTCATTCTACGTAATTCTTTATGGCTTCTTCTTCTTGTCTCTATTCAGCAAGGCAAAAATTGCTACTCTTAAAAAATAGTAACTCATTTTTCCTTTGAAATTTACATTGTTTCACTTATTACCCTTTCCAAGTATTGAGATATCATTGTCTATATATAGATGATTTCTATCTTGGCCTTCAGAGTATAGTGTGATAGTTAGGAGCATCAGTTTGTTCTGCCACTTGCTTGCCCTATGACACTCAGTAACATAGTTTCTTTTGTTAGCAGTTTACTTTTGAGATAATGGGGACATCAATATCTAGCATACTAAGTTACTCATAGGATCAAACAATAAGTACAGGAAGTGTGTACTGCAGTGACTAAGCTATAGTAACATGCAATTATTTGGAAACTGTATTACTATAATAAATATAAGTATGATTTCCAGGATACTTCTTTTGTTATATGTATTTAAAATAGTAGTAAAATGCATACTCAACAATATGATTACATAGTTAAAGAAGTACTAAACTATACATTTACTTACACTTTAAAGTCATAACAATCAATTTGAATTACCAACATTATTGTGATTTTTATATAAAATCTTATCATAAACATTAAATATATTATTAAAATGTCAGCAAGTATATACATCCTATTTTTTGGAAAATTGTGTCTTTTATTTTTGCCATGATAGGCCCCAGATCTTTGAAAGAATAATAGGTGTATTAAAGAAAATTTGAGAACCACTGTTAAGAAGCATTCCCCAAGGTGGAATATTTGAAACATTGTATCTGGAATTGGAAAGCTTGAGTATAAATCCTTTCTCAGCTGTCACCAGTTCTGTGGCTTTGAAAACCATTTCAACCTCTTTAAATGTCTTGAATCATTTCTAAATAGGAATAATAGTTATTGTGTAACCTCAAAGAGCTATGTAATCATCAACTTAATTAGGAATACATTGTATGCTTTGATACAAATGCTATTCTTTTTAAAAAAAAATCAGCTTGGTGTACTTGGATTAAAAGTATAGTAAGACTGGCTTGGGGTCTAATCTTGGCTCCAGTCACTTACTAGTAATGTTAATGTGAGCACATACTGAACCTACTGATTTTATCTGTAAAATGTGGTTAATTTTCTTTTCTTGCTGGGTTATTGAGAGGATTAAATGAGATGGCTAATTCTAAACAAAGATCTTACTCTTAATAAAGAGGAATTGTTGCTACAGTCATTGTTGGTAATTATGATTGCTGATTTTCTTATTACCTACCCAGTAAACACTTTTTACTGTGCCTTAGTTTACGTACCTACTATTTGACAATTGGCTAGGAATCCCAGTTCAGTCATATGTTCCTAGGCAAGTAGACAAGGGCTAGGCATTGTCCATTATCTTGTGCTTTACTCTTCACTCCCCTATTTCACTAATGTAAAATTCAAAGCTATACGTTGTTCTCATATATTTAAGGACAAAATAATTTGGAGTTATCAGTTTAAGACACTCAACTCTCATACTCAACTCTCATACATTAGTCTCATATTGACTAATGGTGACATAACTTTGGAGAATTTATAGAATGGGCCTCAGGTTCATTATTTTTACTCTTTCAACATGCAGCTCTTGAAAGCTAATCTGAAATGTTCATTACTATCTCCACTAGTGCTGTTTTCTCTTGGATATTCTTTAATTGGAATACTGGATAGAGATGATAATAGCTTTCTGCTTGAGGTTAAAATGATTCCCGTTTCAGCCTTTTGTGTGAGCTCTTTGCTTCTCAACACAAACCACAAGGATGTATTTGTGAAATCCATATCATCTTTTGAAAAGCTTAACTTGGCGAAAACATTGCAGGTGTATCTAGAGACTGTCTTCTTGTCCTGAGTGGCAGTACTGAGGTTCAGGATAAGGAATTATTGCTCTCTCGTGGAAAGTGAAAGTGCTGAAGTGTCCTTAAGATCTCAGCGGGAGTGATTTTACTTATAATAAAGGAAACTGCATCCATTATGGTTATCATATGCCTTGCTACAATTCCTTTAAAAAATACACAATGTAGAAAAAGGGATTTGCTACTAAAAGAAAAATTGTAAGACCTGAAAAACAACAACAGCATCCCTGTTATTTTTTTTCAAGAATCAAAATGAAAATTATGCCTTTTTAATGCCACCTTCTGAGTGTTTTTAGGTATGGATCATATTAAGTGTGCTAGAATACATCAGACCCAGACACTTGGGTCCATTCTGCTCTTCCACTGTTATCTGATGGTCATTGTGCAATCATTGGCCTTTCACAACAGTAAGATTTTAGATTAAAAAAAAGTATTTAGTAGCCTCGTACAAAAATAATAATTGTTCTATCTCTGGAGTGTCAGTCCCCAGTGCCTATGTGATCAGAGCCTTCTGAAGAGTAACTTCATTGTGCTCACAGATGTATTGCTAAGCTTTTAAATTAGTAGACAGACACATGAAAGTGCTGTACTATAAATAGGTCACAGACTATTGGCTCAGAAATAAAGGAAACATTTAAGTAATGAAGATCTATAATGAATGTACTCAGGGTAATACTATACTGTACTAATGGTCATGTTAGGTAGTCCGGTGAAACGTAAGCCAGAGTAATTCTGTTAAAAGATTTCAGGAGTCAGTAACTTAGCTTCATCCTGATTCGAAGAAGAGGTGTTCCTGTTGAAATGGTATGCCATTTCTGAGGTTTGTGGCATTTATGGTGCTCATGAAACTGTACAACCATAAAATATCAAAGTTTTACAAAATCAGCCTCAAGGAGCAATTTAAAATCAGCTGGTTAAATGAAACTGCCTTGGCAATTTTTTTTTTTTTCTTTTAGGACACATGAGAACCTGAAAGGAGGTTAAATGGAGGTTCACCCTCTCTCCTAACTCCCCATATGTCATGACTTCATAAGTCATTCCTACCTTTTGGTTCTCAGTTTTCATTCTCCTCTATATCAGTCTTCTAAGGGAAGTGATGCATTGGAAAAATACATTGTAAAAGCTACATTTTGGCCTAAATCCTTTACAGTTGCTGCTTTGCCAGTAGTCACATTGACTTCCATTCAACTGGACCAGGAAGCTTATAGTTCAAAGAGAAGCATTAGAGAAAAATTAACACTCTCATAGCTTTGAAGGCATTCCCATGCCTTCAAATGTATGAAATTCATACACTTCAGGGTTGTTTTCTTCACTTTTGTTGTGATTGCTGTTATAGGGTTTTGTATGAAATGAAATACTTCCTATCTGTATTTGCATTACTGAAAAAATATTTACCTGAAAAGATAAACTCCATAATGCAAATGTATATCCATTTCCTAAAGGATAAGAAGATATTTCAACTTAACACACATACTAATTAGGAAAAGGAAAAATTAACATATACTAAATGTCTTATAATAAATAATTAAGACTGAATATATTCAAATGACTACAGGCAGTCATTGTAAACTTTATATAAAAACTTTTAATTGTGGGAAAACAGAATTAAATGCAAGATAAAATGATTTATTCTGTATGATGTCAAATTTGTTTAAATGTGTTTTAAAGTGTGTAAATTTGGTATTGATGATTTCAGGTTTGTAGGAATTTAAAAATTAGTTTTCTTCCTTGCATTTCTAATAATTTCCCAGTATCATAAATTAAAGAAAGCTTATTTTAAAAAACGTAAGCAGGAGATCTTTAAAAAAAACAAACAAACTTAGAAACAACTAAGAAGTGTAAAATGCTGTATTATCTTTGACTCTCAAAATGTCACCGATGGTCACCAACCATAGCATTGGATTAAGAAATTAAGAGTTAAGGGTGTTGCTTTCTATAAATTTAATTGAAATTGTCTCTTTTTGTCATTACATCATTTTTCAGTTGTTCTGTATGAATATTACCAATTACATTTCACTGGAATAATGTTTCTATTAGACATTAATACTAGTTAATACTGTCATGATTCTATAGTACAACTTTTCTGGTTACACACACAACTACCTAATGGGAAATCCTGATATATTTTTACATACATATTGTAACTAGCCAGTGTTGAGGCAATGTTGCCTGAAGGTTATGTAACTTTGAGCTTAGTGTAAAAATCATGCATAGTTTTACCGAAATGTCTTGATTTGCGTGTTGGCAGTGGCTGTTTTTCCAGTAGACTGGATTTTGAATTTGTCATGAAAATTGTACTTTGAAAGAAAATTCTGATACCTAGAAAATAACTTATTCCACATGAGATGTTTATGATTTGGAGCCTACTGTTGAGTGATTCAGGATTAGACAGTGATTTCAAAAATATTTTTTTCAGATGAATAGCTATTCAGGCAAGAAAGACTTTGCCATTAGATTTTCCAAATAAGAAAAATACCATTAGAATGGAATTAAATTTAAATTAAATTTAAATTTCATTTAAATAAAGTGAAGCACCAGAGCAAAGCACCTTGTGGTTTGCTAAACTACATCTAAAAAATAGTTTAATAGTTTTTCAAGATTTATTCTAATCAAGATTCATTTTCCAATTTATGAACTTTGATGCCACTACAGCTGGTATGAATAGAACAGAATTTATGTAGATACATTTTACTCACTTGTGGTAACTTCAAAGTTTTCAATCGCAATATCATAAGAGAAATTTTAAGTTAAAAGCATATTTAATGGTATTTAAAATGTTTGAGGGCTTTATACTTTACCTGGTACACATTTATTTAATTTCCAAAACATCTCATTGGTTTTTCAGGACAGACATTATTTTTACTATTTCACCACTGAGGCATAGAGAGGGTAACATGTGGCTACTGCAAACTGTATTCAGAACTTGACCCTGGGTCTTGTGGCTTCAGAATAGTAGTTTTTCTTTTCTATATTAGAATTCCTGATTATTCTTAGTAAAATAAAGAGCCCAGCAATTGTCATTTTGTTTTTATAAATAATATAAATGGTATGTAGTGTCTGCTGATGTATGGGAGAGGTGGTCCAATTCTTTCGCTCACCTCTAGGAAAGGCAACAACACGATACTCCTTAAGATATTCTCTAATACAGTAACCAAAACAAAGAATGAAATTAATGCTTGTTGAATGAATTGTGTCATCCCATTAGTTGGAGTAGCACATGGAATTGTTTCATCATAGTTCCTTTTCCCTATATTCTTATTCATTCAGCTAGATATCATGAACTGAACATTGAGCACAGATGCAAGTTCAACTTGTTTATAGAAAGCTGACCCAGCTACTCTGTACAGCAGCTATGACTCACATAAATATCAGGAGATTCTTCAATAATCATCAGCTTACAGGATGTGGGCTATAGTTAGGGGATAGTTCTCCAGCTCATAAAAATTGTTATCCCTCTTGTGGAGCCCTATTTTGATATCCATAACATTCAATTGTTTGTGCTCTCTGAGATTGTTAGTTTGCTATTTCAAACTAGCTGATATATTTATTTATTTTGGGGATTTTTTTCTTATATTTTTAACATCTTTAGTGGAGTATAATTGCTTTACAATGTTGTGTTATTTTTCTCTGTATAACAAAGTGAATCAGCTATACGTATACATATATCCCCATATCCCCTCCCTCTTGCGTCTCCCTGAGTCGTTATTCCTGTCCTGCCCTCCCCCAGGTTCTTCAGAACCTTTTTTTTTTTTTTTTTTTTTTTTAGATTCCATATATATGTGTTAGTATATGGTATTTGGTTTTCTCTTTCTGACTGACTTCACTCTGTATGATAGACTCTAGGTCCATCCACTGCACTACAAATAACTCAATTTTGTTTCTTTTTATGGCTGAGCAATATTCCATTGTGTATGTGTGCCACATCTTCTTTATCCACTCATCTGTCAATGGACACTTAGGTTGCTTCCATGTCCTGGCTATTGTAAATAGTGAAACTAGATTATTTTTAAAGGAAAAAAAGGGAAATATAATATACATCAGGAAAGTAAATTAGGCTGTTGGAGGTTTTCTTTGAGAATTCTGCATAAATACAGATATTTAAAATTTAGGAGACAGTTTTTCCACTAAAACAGCATTTCTAAAGCTGAGTTTAGTAGAAACTGTTTTCTGCAATGTTAATAAAATGGCAAGGTCTCTGGTTAAACAAGTTTACAGAGTTATGTCTACAAGTATTTTCATCATGCACATTAGCCCTTTAAAAGACTCTGGGAAGCTGTTCTTTATAGAAATCAGTTAAAACAACCCCTTAAATTTATTGCCTATGAATATTCCATTCCTTTTTTTTCATTCACGGAATTTCTCTTATCAGCTCCAGAAATCACTGTGGATCACAGGTTGGGAAATGCTGTTCTAGCATTGCAGTGTAAAAAACACTATAAGTGAGATCAGAAAACGTGGGTTTGAGTCCTAACTCTATCAATTAAATTAGCTCCGTGGTTTGGGGCAAGATGCTTCTCTGGATATCAAATTAGAACATTATCTTCTCAGGGCAGTTTTTTTTTCCTTGAAAATAAAATTTAAATTGTTTAATATACGTGTGTGTATGTATGTGTGTGTGTACCTTCTAATGCCTTTTATCCTTCTTTAATTGGGATATCATTGATCTATAACATGGTATTAGTTATATGTGTTCGATAGATGTATATGTTGCGAAATTATTAACTCAAGTTAACTAGCATCACCACGCATCGTTAAATTTTTTTTTCTGTGATGAGAACTTTTCGGGTGTACACTCTAAGCAACTTTCAGATATACATACAGTATTGTTAATGATACTTATCATGCTGTACATTACATCCCCAGGATTTATTTATCTTATAACTAGAAGTTTGTACCATTTGACCACTTTCACCCATTTTGCCTACCCTCTACTCCCAATCTCTGGCAACTACCAACCTGTTTTCTGTATCAATGAGTTTATTTGTTTAAGATTCCACATATAAATGATACCTTACAATATTTATCTTTCTCTGTCTGATTTATTTTACTTAGCATAATGTCTACAGGGTCCAACCATGGTGTCCTAGATGTCAAGATGTCCTTCTTTTTTATAGCTAAGTAATATGCACATCTTCTTTATACATTCATCCATGGACGCTTAAGTTGCTTCCATTTCTTGGCTATTGTAAATAATGCTGCAATGAATATGGGGGTGCTGGCAGATTGTGGGTGCAGACAGATTTCTGAGATGGTGATTTTGTTTCCTTTCGATAAACACCCAGAAGTAGGATTGCTGGATCATATAGTAGTTGTATTTTTAAATTTTGAGGAGCATCCATACTGTTTTCCATAGTGGCTGCAAATATTTACATTCCCATAAACAGTGCACATGGGTTCTTTTTTCTCCACATCCTATGCAACACTTGTTATCCTTTGTCTCTTGATAATAGCCATCCTGTTATCTCTTGTCTCTTGGTATTAGCCATACTAACAGGTTTGAGCTGATATCTCATTAATCCATTTCGAGTTATTCAACTCATTAATCCATTTTGAGTTGTTCTATGTGTATGATGTAGATAGTGGTCCCAGTTCATTCTTTGGCATGTGGCTGTCTGGTTTCTCAACCCCATTAATTGAAGAGGCTATCTGTTGCCCATTGTATATTCTTGGCTCCTTTGACATAAATTAATTGACCATTTATGTGTGGGTCAATGTCTTTAGTTTCTATTCTGTTCCATTGATCTGTGTGTCTGTTTTTATGCTGATACATTACTGTTTTGATTACCATAGTCTTGTAATATAGTTTTTCATCAGTAAATGTGATGCCCCAGCTTTGTTCTCTCTCAGGATGGCTTTGGCTATTTGGGGGTCTTCTGTGGGTCCATACAAATTTTAGGATAGTTCTATACCTGTGAAAAATGCCATTGCAATTTTGATAGGGATTGTATTGAATCTGTAAATTGTTTTGGGTAGTATGGACATCTTAACAATATTAATTCCCTAAAACATGAGCATGGAATATGTTTCCATTTATTTGTATCTTTTTCATCAATGTCTTACAGGTTTCAATGTACAGGCCTTTAACCTTGGTTAAATTCTCTGAGGTATTTTATTCTTTTTGATGTAATTCTAAATGGGATTGTTCTCTTGCTTTCTCTTTGTGATAGTTCATTATTAGTGTATAGAAACACAACTTATTTTTGTATATTAATTTTGTATCCTGAAACTTTACTGAATTTATTTGTTCTAACAGTTTCTTGGTGGAATCTTTATGGTTTTTAATGTATAATGTCATTTATTTGCAAACATATATATGTATAAATGATGTATATTTATATATATTATATATGTATAAATCATTTGTAGATGGTATATATTGATAGATAATAGCAAACAAAGAGACAGTTTTCTGGTTTTTTTTTTTTTTTTTTTTAACATCTTTATTGGAGTATAATTGCTTTACAATGGTTTTTATGAACTTTTTTTTTTTTTTTTTTTTTTTTTTGCGGTACGCAGGCCTCTCACCGCCATGGCCTCTCCCCCGCTGCGGAGCACAGGCTCCGGACGCGCAGGCCCAGCGGCCGTGGCCCACAGGCCCAGCCGCCCCATGGCATGTGGGATCTTCCCAGGCTGGGGCACGAACCCGCGTCCCCTGCATCGGCAGGCAGACTCTCAACCACTGTGCCACCAGGGAAGCCCAAAGAGGCAGTTTTTAATTGGCTGTCTGCCCAGGGATCAACACAAAAGGAGCAGACAAAAATGTCCATCTCCCAGACTTTCCCTGAACTGGGTTTATCTGCATTCTTTAGAAGCTGTTGACTGAAGGCCAGCTTTCTAACTTAGCATACATCTAGGGGCTGGCTGCAATCCTCCACAGGGACCAGGGCAGCTGGAGAACACATCCCCCACTTTCTCCCTCCAACCAGTTCCAACAGTAAAACCAAGTTGCCAATATCTTCTGGTAAAGAGCTTGTACATACTTCTGGTGCCAAATCTTTTGTGGCTGCCACCTGAGAGTCAGCCTTCTGGATCACTAGCACTGATAGCCAATGAGTTTTGCATTTAGTAGTCCCACAGGACTGTAGAAAACCAAGAAGCAGTTCTAAAGGATGGAGGAGCATCACTTCTGTGGCTTTATACATGAATGCAGCACAGAGGGAGCAGGCAAAAGTGCCCATCCCCCAGTTTCTTCCAGGAAGAGGCTTAGCTACTACTTTCTCAGCAGCTACCTGAGGGTCCAGCTTTTAATCAGCCTGCCCAAGGTGATGAATGTAATTCTCCCCTTGGGGACACTGGTGCTTTAGCAAATCCTTAACTACTAGGTACCTCTAAGAACAAAGGGAGTGACTTGAACAATCACAAAAGTTTAGAGATAATTAGCAGCACAGGCCAGGTATATTGTCAAAGTTCATCTCCAACACAAGACCATTCTGTCAACACTGGGAGAAATGGATGTTTCATCTAATGCACAGAAACCAAAACAGATAGTTGAGGAAAATAAAGAAATGGAGGAGTATGTTCCAAATACATAACATGAAGAACGCTAGAAACAGATCTTAATGAAATGGAGATATGTAATTTACCTGAGAGTTCAAATTAGAGGTCATAAAGTTGCTCACCAGGTGACGCAGTGGTTAAGAATCTGCCTGCCGATGCATGAGACAGGGGTTCGAGCTCTGGTCTGGGAAGATACCACATGCCGCAGAGCAACTAAGCCCATGTGCCACAACTACTGAGTCTGTGCTGTAGAGCCCGTAAGCCACAACTACTGAGCCTGTGTGCCACAACTACTGAAGCCCACGCACCCTAGAGCCTGTGCTCTTCAACAAGAGAAGCCAGCACAATGAGAAGCCTGTGCACCACAAAGAAGAGTATCCCCCGCTTACCTCAACTAGAGAAAGCCCCGGAGCAGCAATGAAGACCCAACACAGCCAAAAATAAATCAAATAAATTTAAAAAAGAAAGAAAGAAAGAAAGATGCTCACCAAGATCATGAAGACCATTCATAAACAAATTGAGAATATCAAAAGAGAAATAGAAAATATTTTAAAGTACCAAACAGAAATCACAGAGCTGAAGAATATAACAACTGAATAGTACAATAGTAGAGTTCAGTAGCAGACTAGATTAAAAGAAAGAAAGGATCAGTAAATTTGAAAACAGGGCAGTGGAAATTAGTCTGTCAGAGAAGAAAGGATGAAAAAGAGTGAAGATACCTATAGGGACTTATGGGATACCATCAAATGGTCCACTATATGTATTAAAGGGGTCCCAGAGGGAGAATAGAGTGAGCAAGAGGCATAAAGCTTCTTCAAAGAAATAATGGCTGAAAACTTCCCTAACCTGGGGAAAGAAATTGACATCTATGTCCAGGAGGCCCACAGAATACCAAAAAAACAAAAAAGATGACTCTAAAGAGACACAAACCAGACACGTTATAATTAAATTCTTGGAAGTTAAAGACATAGAATCTTAAAAGCAGCAAGAAAAAAGCAACTTGTTACTTACAAGGAAGCCCTCATAGACTGTCATAGGAATTTTCAGCAGAAACCTTGTAGGCCAGACTGAAGTGGGATGATATATTTATAGTGCTGGAAAAAACTGCCAACCAAGAAATCTACCCAGCAATATTATTCTTCAGAATTGAAGGAGAGATAAAGAGTTTTCCACCAAACAAAAGTAAAGGAAATTGGTGAAGTGAGGGCCATGATCCTGGCCTTATAAGAAATTTTAAAGAGCCTTTCTCAAGTGGAAATGAAAGGATGTTAATTAATAACATGAAGCATGAAAGTATAAAACTCACTGGTAAATGTAAATATGTAGTTAAATTCATAATACTCTAATATGGTAATGATGGTGGGTGAATTTCTTATAAATATAGTATAAAATTTAAAAGACAAAAGTATATATTGAAAAGTATTGAAAATAGAATTTCAATAATTTATTAATGGATACGAAATATAAAAAGAGGGAAATTGTGACATCAAAACATAAGATGAGTAAAGTTTGTAGAGCTTTAGTATGTATTCAAAATAAAGTTGTTAATGGTATAAAAGAGACTGTTATACCTATAAGACTTTTGAAGAAAACGTCATGGTAACTACAAAACAAAAACCTATAGTAGACTCAGAAGAGATAAAGGAATCCAAGTGTACCACTGAAGAAAATCATCAAATCACAAAGGAAGTGAAAAAGAAAGTAAGGAACAATGCAGCAATAAAAACAGCCAGAAAACAATCAACAAAATGGCAGTAGTAAGTACTTACCTACCAATAACTACTTTAAATGTAAATAGACTAAATTCTCCAATCAAAAAACAGAGTGGCTGAATGGATTGAAAAAACAATTCCCAACTATATGTTGCCTCCAAGGGACTCACTTCAGTTTTAAGGACACATGTGGACTGAAAGTGAAGGGATAGAAAGAGATAGTCAATGCAAATGGAAGCCCAAAGAAAGCAGGAGTACCTAGATTTATATTAGACAAAGTAGACTTTAGCCAAAGAATGTAACAAGAGGCACTTTTTATAGAGTGATAAAGGGGTTAATTCATTAGGAAGAGAAAACACTTGTGAATATGCACCCAAAAATAGGAGCATCTAAATACACAAACTGAATATTAAGAAATCTGAAGGGAGAAATAGACAGCAATACAACAATAGTAGACAGCAATACAACAACAACAATTCAATACTCCAATGTAAATAATGGATAGATCATCCAGACAGAAATCAATAAAGAAACATTTAATCGATTTACACTTTAGACTAGATGAATCTAACAGACATATACAGAACATTCCGTCAAACAGTAGCAGAAAGCACAATATTCTCAAAAACACATTCTCCAGGATAGATCATGTTAGGCCACAAAACAAGTCTTGAACTTAAGAAGATTGAAGTCATACCACATATCTCTTCTGACCACGGTGTTATGACTCTAGAAATTAGTTTCATGAAGAAAATGGAAGATTCATAAATACATGGAGATTAAACAACATGCTCTTGAAAATCCAAAGGGTCAAAGAAGAAATCCAAGGGAAATTTTAAAAAAATATGTTAAGACAAATGAAAATTGAAACAACATGCCAAATCTTATGGGATGCAGCAAGCACAGCTCTAAGAGTGAAGTTTATCATGATAAATGCCTACATCAATAAACAAGAGAAACCTTAAGTAAAAAAACCTAATTCTACACATCAAGGAACCCGCCAAAAACAAGAAGAAACCCCAGAGTTAGTGGAATGAAGGAAATAATAAAACTCAGAGCAGAAATAGAGACTGAGAGGACAATGGAAAAGATCAATGAAACTAAGAACTGGTTTTTGTAAAGATAATGAAAATAGAAAAACTTTTAGCTAGACTTACCAAGAAAAAAGTGAAAGTGGTCTAATAAATAAAATTATAAATTAAAAAAACAGACATTACAGTTGATAACATAAAAATACAAAGAATCACAAGAGATTCCTGCCATTTTGGATAGAATTAATAGGATTTGTAAACTTTGGCTAAGGCAAAATTTAATTGAATAACTAGACATGAAAATCTTCAAATAGATTTTGCAAGATTTCCAAATTAGTTTTTCATATGAAGTTTTTGTTATTGAAGTATGGTTGAATTACAATGTTGTGTTAATTACTGCTATACAGCAAAGTGACTCAGTTATACATGTATATATGTTATTTTTTATATTCTTTTCTATTATGGTTTATCACAGGATATTAAATATAGTTTTCTGGGCTATATAGTAGGACCTTGTTGTGTATCCATTCTATATATACCAGTTTGCATCTGCTAATCCCACACTCCCAATCCATCCATCTCCCACCCCCTTGGCAACTACCAGTCTGTTCTCTATGTATGTGATTCTGTTTCTGTTTTATAGATAGGTTCATTTGTGCCATATTTTAGATTCCACATATAAGTGATATCATGTGGTATTTGTCTTTTCTTTCTGATTTACTTAGTATGATAATCTCTAGTTGCATCCATGTTGCTGCAAATGATGATATTTTATTCTTTTTTATTCTGAGTAGTTTTCCATTGTATTTACGTACCACATCTTCTTTATCCATTCATCTGTCGACGGACACTTAGGTTGTTTCCATGTCTTGGCTATTGTGACTACTGCTGCTATGAACATAACTACGGTATGAACATACTACTGCTGCATATATCTTTTTGATTTATAGTTTTGTCCGGATATATGCCCAGGAATGGATTGCTGGATCATATGGTAATTCTATTTTTAGTTTTCTGAGGAACCTCCATACTGTTTTCCACAGTGTTTAAACTGACTTAATTTCCCACCAACAGTGTAGGAGGGTTCCCTTTTCTCTACACCCTCTCCAGCATTTGTTATTTGTAGACTTTTTAATGATGGCCATTCTGACCAGGGTGAAGTGGTACCTCATTGTAGTTTTGACTTCTTTAATAATTAGCAATGTTTAACATCTTTTCATGTACCTATTGGCCATCAGTATTTCTTCTTTAGAGAAATGTCTCTTTATGTCTTCTGCCCAGTTTTCTATTGGGTTGTTTGGGGTTTTTTGTTGTTGCTGAATTGTGTGAGCTGTTTGTATATTTTGAAAATGAAGTCCTTGTCAGTCACATCATTTTGCAAATTATTTCCTCCCATTCTTTAGGTTGTCTTTCATTTTGTTGATGGTTTCTTTTGCTGTGCAAAAGCTTGTAAGTTTGATTAGGTCCCATTTGTTTATTTTAGTTTCTATTTCTATTGCCTTGAGAGACTGACCTAAGAAAATATTGGGAGGATTCATGTCAGAGAATGTAGGCAAAACATTCTAGTCTAGGAGTTTTACAGTGTCATGTGTTATGTTTAAGTCTTTCAGCCATTTTGAGTTTATTTTTGTTTGCAGTGAGAGGGGGTGCTCTATTTTCATTGATTGACATATGGCTGTTCAAGTCTCCCAATACAACTTGCTGAAGAGAGTGTCTTTTTTCCCATTGTATATTCTTGCCTCCTTTGTCTAAGATTTATTGACCATAGATGTGTGGGTTTATTTCTTGGCTTTCTATTCTGTTCCATTGATCCCTATGTCTGTTTTTGTGCAAATACTATGCTGTTTTGATTTCTGTAGCTTTGTAATATTGTCTGGAGTCTAGGAGGGTTATGCCTTCTGTTTCCCCCCCCCCCCCCCCAGTATTGCTTTGGCAATTCTGGGTCTTTTATGGTTCCATATGAATTTCAGGATTATTTGTTCTAGTTCTGTAAAAAAATGTCATGGGTAATTTTATAGGGATTACATTAAATCTGTAGATTGCTTTGGGTAGTATGGACATTTTAACAATATTAATTCTTCTAATCCCAGAGCATGGGATATCTTTCCATTTCTTTGAATCATCTTCAGTTTCCTTTATTAGTGTTTTATAGTTCTCAGTGTATAAGTCTTTCATTCCTTGGTGAGGTTTATTCCTTAGTATTTTATTTTTGGGGGTTGCATTTTGAAACGATATTGTTTTTATGCATTCCCTTTATGATATTTCATTGTTGGTGTAAACAAATGCAACTGATTTCTGTATGTTAATCTTGTATCCTGCTGCCTTGCTGAATTTGTTTACCAATTCTAGTAGTTGTTATATGGAGTCTTTAGGGTTTTCTATATATAATATCATATCATTTGCATATAATGACAGTGTTACCTCTTCCCCTCTTCCTTTATAATTTGGATACCTTTTTTTTTTCTTTTTCTATTCTGATCACTGTGGCTAGGACTTCCAATACTATGTTGTATAGAAGTGGTGAGAGTGAGCATTATTGTCTTGTTGCAGATTTTAGTGGGAAGGCTTTCAGCTTTTCACCTTTGAGTAGTATTTTGGCTGTGGGTTTGTCATAAATAGCTTTTACTATGTTGAGATACTTTCCCTCTATAACCACTTTCATAAGGGTTTTTATTATGAATGGATGTTGAATTCTAACAGATGCTTTTTCTGCATCTATTGGGATGATCATGTGGTTTTGTCTTTTGTTGATGTGGTGTGTCACATTGATTGATTTGCATATGTTGAACCATTTTTGTGAACTCGGGATGAATCCCACCCAGTCGTGGTGTATGATTTTTTTTATGTGTTGTTGGATTTGGTTTGCTAATATATTGTTGAGAATTTTTGCATCAATATTCATCAAATATATTGGTCTGTAAATTTGTGTATTTGGTGGTGTCTTTGTCCAATTTTCTTATCAGGGTGATGGTGGCTTCATAGAATGCCCTTGGGAGCGTTCCCCCCTCTTCAATCTTTTGGAAGAGTTTGAAAAGGATCAGTATGTCATTCTTTATATGTTTGGTAGAATTTGCCTGTGAAGCCATCTGGTCCTGGACTTTTGTTTGTAGGGAGTGTTTTTTGGTTTTTTGTTTTTTTTTAATTACAGATTCTATTTCACTTTTAGTGATCGGTCTGTTCAACTTATGTATTGCTCCTTGAATCAGTTTTGCTGGGCTGTATGTTTCTAGAAACTTGTCCATTTCTTCTAGGTTGTCAAATTTATGGGCATATAATTGTTCATAGTATTCCCTTATGGTTGTTTTGTATTTCTGCAGCAACAGTTGTTATGTCTCCTCTTTCATTTATTATTTTATTTATTTGGGTTCTCTCTCTTTTATTCTTGGTGAGCCTGGCCAGTGGTTTCTCAATCTTGTTTATCCTTTCAAAGAACCAGCTCTTAGTGTTATTGATTTTTTCTATGTTTTTAATCTCTATTTTATTTATTTCCTCTCTGATGTTTATTCTTTCCATCCTTCTGCTGACTTTAGGTTTTGTTTGTTTTTCTTTTTCTAATACTTTTAACTGGTAGGTTAGGTAGTTTATTTGAGATATTTCTTGTTTTGTGAGGAAGGCCTATTTCGCTATGAACTTCCCTCTAAGAACTGCTTTTGCTGCATCCCATGGATTTTGTATGGTTGTATTTTCATTGTCATTTGTCTCAAGGAATTTGTTAATTTCCTCTTTGAGTTCATCATTGATCCATTGGTTTTTTAGTAGCATGTTGTTTCGTCTCCATATAATCATTTGCTTTCTCACTTATTTTTCTGTGGTTAATTTCTAGTTTCATGCTGTGGCGGTCAGAAAAGATACTTGAGATAATTTCTACACTCTTAAATTTGTTGAGGCTTGTTGTGTGCCCTACTATGTGGTCAATCCTAGAGAATATACCATGTGCACTTGAAATGAATGTGCATTCTCTTTTTTGGGGATGTAATGTACTGAAAATATCAGTAAAGTCTAACTGTTCTATTTAATCATTTAGGATATCTGTTGCCTTATGATTCTCTGTCTGAAATACATGTCCGTTGATGTGAGTGAGGTGTTAATCTCCTACTATTATTGTATTCATGTCAATTTTTCCCTATATGTCTGTTAGTATTTGTTTAATGTATTTGGGTTCTCCTATATTAGGTGCATATACGTTTGTTTGTTTGTTTAACATTTTTATTGGAGTATAATTGCTTTACAATGGTGTGTTAGTTTCTGCTTTACAACAAAGTGAATCAGTTATACATATGCTTATGTTCCCATATCTCTTCCCTCTTCAGTCTCCCTCCCTCCCACCCTCCCTAT
>NC_041222.1:54557322-54557681 GCF_002837175.3 Physeter macrocephalus
TCTGTTGATGGACACTTAGGTTGCTCCCATGTCCTGGCTATTGTAAATAGAGCTGCAGTGAACATTTTGGTACATGACTCTTTTTGAATTATGGTTTTCTCAGGGTGTATGCCCAGTAGTGGGATTGCTGGGTCATATGGTGGTCCTATTTGTAGTTTTTTAAGGACCTCCATACTGTTCTCCATAGTGGCTGTATGAATTCACATTCCCACCAGCAGTGCAAGAGGGTTCCCTTTTCTCCACACCCTCTCCAGCATTTATAGTTTCTAGATTTTTTTGATGATGGCCATTCTGACCAGTATGAGATGATATCTCATTGTAGTTTTGATTTGCATTTCTCTAATGATTAATGATGTTGA